>NC_139353.1:112559074-112696977 GCF_055883805.1 Amblyomma maculatum | reverse complement strand
CCCTCAACTTGAGTCTGGCTTTTGGCGTGGTGGGAGTTAAGCGCAAAAGAACAGAGGTGAACGTAGGCGTGAAGAAATCTGTGAATACAAGCGGCAAAAGCCATCTCAGTCATTCCAAGCCGCGAGGGACTAGTATCGACAGCTCAGCGGTTTCGTCGTCTCAGGAGAATCTCAAGCAGATAATTAACGGCTACTTTAGAGGCGACGTTCGTCTTGCGCCAACTGAAACCTCGCTTGTAACAATATATATATATATATATATATATATATATATATATATATATATATATATATATATATATATATATAATTTACAAGCGAGGTTTCAGTTGACGCAATACGAACGTCGAAGATCCAGCTGTGACCACTTGCAAGTCCCAGTCGAGCCGCTTCTTTTTCGACCTCATCTTCTCTTGGCTCTATTTCTGGGTGTCACACTTCCCACGATGCTGCTGAAGCCCGCTGGGCGACTTAAACATGGTCGCGTGATCGAAACGGCTTTAAACGAACGACGTGCGCGACTTCACTTTTTGCAGAGCGACGGCAGCTTTTGGTTAGGCGAGCGATGCGGTAATTGAGCTCGCTAAGTTGGGCAACAACGACAAATGGTCCATCGTAGTGGCACAGCAGCTTTTGTGACAGACCCCGCTTCCTTGAAGGCCACTACAGTAAGGCGAAACATACAGGCTGGTAAATAACGTGACGGTGGTGGCCATCGTACCGTGCTTTCGAGCTATCCTGAGACGCTAAGATGCGAAGGCGGGCAAGCCGGCAGGCTTCTTCGGCAAAGCAGGTTGTCTCGGATACCGAGGTATCTTCATCACTAGTGGCTGAAAACGGGAGGATGGTGTTCAGGGTATATCGTGGGTGGCGAGCATAGAGCAGGAGAATTGGACTAAAGCCGGTGGTGTGATGACAAGCGGTGTTGAAAGCGTAGGTAATGAACGGTAGTACACTATCCCAGTTTTTATGATCTGCGTCGATGTACATGGACAGCATGTTAGTTACCGTACGGTTGTTGCATTCAGTTAGACAGTTGGTTTGCGGATGATAAGGCGATAACTGACTAAGATGACAGGTACATAAACGAAGCATCTCCTCCACGAAGTCAGCCGTAAATTGGCGACCACGGTCGCTGGTGGTCCGTGACGAACTATCGCCCGCAACATAAAGCAGGAGACTTGATACTCGTTGGCTGTGGGTATGGCTTCCGTCTCACATTATCGAGTGGGGTAGTCCATGCAAACAATGGTCCAACAGTTCCCACTATGGGATACCGGAAAAGGAACAAGGAGATCAACGCCCACTTGCTCAAATGGTGCACGGGGTGGAGTGATGGGGTGTAGTTGACCTGCTGCGACGCTTGTGGGACGTTTGTAGCGCTGACACTGGGTGCAGCTCAGGCGTCAGACTCCGTCATAGGAAGAGGAAAATGCGAAAAACACTCTGCGTCAGAGTGCTTACGGCCAGTTTTGACATCGTCATCATCAGCCTGACTATACCGACTGCAGATCGAAGGCCTCTCCCATATTTCTCCAATTAACCCGGTTCTATGCTAGCTATATCCCCGTGACTCCTGCGAACTTCTTAACCTCACCCGCCCTCCTAACTTTCTGCCGCCCCCTGCTATGTTTCCTTCCCTTGGAATCCAGTTTGTCCCCCTAAGTGTCCATCGGTTATCCTCCCTTCGCACTACATGTCCTGCCCATACCCAAATCGTAGGGGTAACATTAAGACATAGGAAGCGTGCAGATTGGGGCAGAGAAATAACTCAAGTTACGATATTCTAGTGGAAATTAAGAAGAAATGGGCCAGTTTTGTATGTGACTCTAAAGTCATACTCTTGTAACCGTAGGGCCCATCGTGCAAGTGGGCCCCCCCCCACACGGATCCTTGAGATTAACTAACAAGCAGAGGGCAAAGTGATATGCGACAACGGTAAACGGGCGTCCATGAAGATACGAGCGAAAGCGTTGTATGGCAAAAACGACAGCGAGGCATTCCTGTTCCGTGACGGTATAATTGCGCTCCGGCTTACTAAGGGAGCGACTCGCGTACGCCACGACGTGCTCCTTGCTTTCGCAGCGCTGGACAAGAACCGCGCCAATTCCAACACCACTTGCGTCAGTATGCACGTCTGTTGGTGCTGAAGGATCGAAGTGGCGGAGCACAGGTTCTGACGTAAGAAGAAATTTCAAGTGGCGGAAGGCGGAATCGCACTCAGGTGTCCACTCGAAAGCTACATATTTATAAAGGAGGTTTGTCAGGGGTTGTACGATATCAGCAAAACGGTCAATAAAACGGCGAAAATACGAACACAAACCCAGAAAACTCCGTAGTTCTTTGGCGGACTGCGGTAGCTTGAAAGGAGCAACCGCTGCTGTCTGCGAGATCAGGTCTGATGCCGTCTTTATCGACGAGATTCCGAGAACTAGCGCTTGGCGTGCTCCAAATCAACACTTCTTTGAGTTCAGCACGAGCCCTGCTTTGCACATAAAGTCCAGCACAAGAGCTAAACGTCCATTGTGCTCGGAAAACGTCTTCCCGAATATCACGAAATCGTCCAAGTAGCACATACACACCTCCCATTTTAAACCGCGGACTATCGTGCCAATGAATCGTTCGAAGGTGGCGGGTGCATTACGGAGGCCAAATGGCATCACATTGAATTCGTAAAACCATCGGGTGTGATAAAAGCAGTTTTCTCTCTGTCCGCCGATGAACAGTATTTGCCAATAGCCAGATCGTAGGTCAACGGTGGAAAAGTAGGAGGCAGAAAAAGTAGTTCCTCTGCCCTTGCGAAACCCAGCTTGCCCGTCCGGAAGCTCCCGATCCACATACTCCTGTAGTCTACATTTGAGGATTTTCAACATCACCTTGCTAGCATGCGAAATAGGCACGATCGTGCGGTATTTAGAACAATCTTTGGCACTGCCTTTCTTTGAAATGGGGATGTAAACTGACCTCCTCCAATCCTGTGGCCACTGCAGGGTTCTCCAAACCTTCTGACATAATGAATGCAGAATGTTAACAGCATCATGAGTGAGGTTTTGAAGCAACTCAGCTGGAATGCCTTCAATTCCGCTAGCTTTGGTCTTAGCAAGGCTGGCTAAGGCCCATTCAAATTCACTTTTCAGGATGCCCGGCTCGAGATCAGTAATCACAACCGTCTTATGTTGGGCTTGCACATTCGGATCCTTCTTGTACATTTCTTCTGTGTATTCTTGCCACCTCTTTGTCTCTGAGGTTTCAGTGAGGTCCTTGCCTCGTTTGTCCTTTATCACGCCCAGCTTAGCATAGAAGCTGCCTTTGATATCTTTGTCTTATACCGAGCTCTTGTTTTTCTAAATTGGCTGTTGTCCTCAACTGATTGGCAGTGTATGTCACAGGAAGCCATTCTTATCTCTTCTTGCTATTTTCTGAAAATCCGCATTGAGAACCTTGTATCTTTCTCTTTGTCCCATAACTTTTGCCTTCTTCTTTGCAAAGCCTCTTCAGATAACCAGTTTGCTTTCTTGCATTTATTTTGCTTTGGAACTACCTTAGTAGCAACCTCTTGTATTATATCACGAACATCAGTCCACATCTCTTCAGACTCTCTGTCTTCTAGATCTAATTTATGAAATCGATACCAAAGATTAGTACAGTAAGATGCAACTGTTGTATACTTTCCTCTTGAGCGATACTGGTAAGCTGCTAGTCATAATCTGCAAGTGCTTGCCAAATGCGTTCAATCCCAATCTTATTCTTCTTGTTATTTCTGTTTCATGGTCCGGATCTGCGGTTACTACCTGTCGTAGACATATTCGCCTACTACTTCCAGTGCTTCGCTATCTAACGTAAACTGCTGTTCATTCCCGAGGCTGTAGAACATTACCTTTGTCTTCTGCATATTGATTTTTCAGCCTACCTTTCTACTTTTCCTGTCTAGGTTATCAATCATTATTTACAGTTTATCCCCCTAGTTACTTAGCAAGGCAATGTCATCAGCGAATCGCAGACTACTGAAGTATTCTTCATCTACCCTTATACCTAACCGTTCCCATTCCAAGTCTCTGAATACTTCCTCTAAGCAAGGTGTGAATAGTACTGGAAAGATCGTGTCTCCTTGCCTAACACCTCTCTTTATGAGAATATTGTTACTTTCGTTATGCAGAACTATGGTTGCTGCGCAGTCCCTGTATATATCTTCCAGCACTTTCACGTACGGCACGTCTACCACCTGATTTCGCAATGGCTGCATCACTGCTGAGGTTTCAACTGAGTCAAATGCTTTTTCGTAATCAATAAATGCTATGTATAAAGGCTGGCTCTATTGCGAGCATTTTTCTATCACCTGGTTTATGGTATGGATATGATCGATAGTAGAGTACCGTTTCCGAAAACCTGCTTGATCTTTTCCTTAATTGCAGTCTAAGGCTGTCTTGATTCTATTGTCGATAACCTTAGTAAATACCTTATACGTAACAGACAGCAAGCTTATTGGCCTGTACTTTTTAAGGTCCTTAGCGTCCCCTTTCTTATGAATGAGGATAATGTTTGCATTATTTCATTGTTCCGGTACCATCGAAGACAATATATATATATATATATATATATATATATATATATATATATATATATATATATATATACACAATACTATATATATACAATACTGCAGTCCTTGTTGCGGGCCTGGCACTTAAGGCCTGTCTAAGGCCTTGTCACCACTAAGTGACAATATATATATATATATATATATATATATATATATATATATATATATATATATATATATATATATATATATATATATATATATTTATATATCTGAGTGTGTTTTTGTGTTTGTTTTTATGAATGCATGTACTTTACAGTGGTCATACAAGACTTAGTGGACATTTATAAAAGGGCACAGGACACAACAATGCGACCTTGAGAGTGACGTCATTTTAGGACAAATAACACAATGAAGATGGTGAGGGCAACACTTTGAAATCTCTCACTGGTCATAATTATAACAAGTCTTTCTGCTTTATTCTAATACTAGCAATGCTACTTAGATTAGGCATAGGCATATTCATTAAACTACATCACTACATGGACCAGTAATAAGCTCTGTATACGGAAATCCTGAATGTATGACTACTACAGCGAAGAATGCTGATATTGTTTTCTAATATTTTATTTCCGTCTAATAATCAATTGTTTGTATCTAGAGCATGAATTTCATCGAAGCAGCAGAACTGGTCCTTCGTACTCTGTTGCCAGACAGTAAATGCTTGTATTTTCGGAATTTGTTTTTGCTTTTGCGGAACTTGAATGAAGGATCATATACTGAAATTTTACAGTTTGTGCAGAAATAATACAATGCAGAGAAAGTATTTTTCAGATGCATAAGAGTGCCCACGGAATACATGTTCAATACAAGAAAAACTTCTTGCACTAAAATTTTGGGCGAAATTTCAACCTCTCAGAAATATGAAATAAAATTGTTATTGCTACCTAATAACTTACTGTATTCCGCGTGCGGACTATGAGATGACTACATTGTTGCTCGTTTCTTGGTCTCGGCAGATACATATTTTTTGCCTGTACCAAGATCACCTATATTTGAAGTATGCATATGTATGCAAAGATTTTACTCTATGCTTTCACCTTAACGAAAACAGTTTTAAGAATAAAAGGGGAATGCATCCAGCTGATAAGAGGTAGTGCCTATCAACAAATATAGAATCAATGTGAACTTTAACTGTGCTTTGTCCGGTAATCATGTCTGTAGCAGTCGTTTACTTAAGTTTCGGGACCGATTAGATTCTTCAATTTAAGCAAACAAGACAAAGATGTACCCCAAACAAAGGTTAAAATTCTTTTCAAAACGCAATTCATCAGAACATATGGAATGCACAAGCCACTAGGACGCTTTTGATTAGAACATGTGCTCTGATAAGTAGAGCATTGTCAAAGATTTTAATTGAGGTGGATTACTGACCATCTACACGTATAGTCACACACTGCTCCTTCAGAGCAAGGAGTATTTTAGCACTTCAGATTTTTGTGCTGCAGTAGCAAATGGCTGCGAAGACATTTCAAGCAATTAATGCACGACGGATATTCATTCCCTCATTTCGTGTTTTGTGTTTTCTAACTGCTAATTTTCTGGTGCTTAGACGAGCAATCTTCATAAACAGGGCGTATTACTTGAGTCGTAAAATGAAGCATGCTGCTGTCGATTTCAACGCAGCTTTGTATACTCCAATGACAGTCTAACGCCAAAAACATAAAATCCTACATGCCAGAGATTCGCGGCATAGGCAAAACTTTTCCGGTCATAAGTTGAAATCACGCTCAAAATGGCCTGTACAATTTGCAGAATCATTCGCGAATTGCATTTAGTAGGTCAATAGGAAACGGCAATTCCCCGTGCAAGCGATGAGCAGCTTCATGCTGTGGAAACTGAAACTTTAAAATAACATTATATCGGCGTCATTTTGTCTCTCTGAAATAGAGCTACAAAATTGTGCGCACACAAATATGAAAATTATTGCCTTTATTACCATTATAGCCTTCATGGCAAAAAAAAATGCGGTGAAAGAATCCCGGCCTCAGCGGCAGCTTTTCGATGGAGGCGAAAAGCAAGGCGCCCGTGTGCTGTGCGATGTCAGTGCACGTTAAAGAACCCCAGGTGGTCGAAATTTCCGGAGTCCTCCACTACGGCGTCTCTCATAGCCTGAGTCGCTTTGGGACGTTAAACCCCACAAACCGAAACCACAATGCGGTGAGATGTCAAAACAATTCTCAATTTCTCGAGTGCTAGGTCATTTTCTGTACTGACTATTCAGCGCACAGTCAGGGCGCGTAGACCTCTAGGGTCATCTCGTTCCAACCCAATCAGTTAGTCTTCTAGCTCAGTTGTGAGCTGTTCTCCCAGGTGTCATTTCTGAGCCCTGGTGGAGAGTTCTAGGCAAGGATCGTGTGACATCAAAAACAAAAGATTGTGATCTGCTCAGTAGGTTTCTGCAGGGCACATTACTCCGTTCATGGAGTTACTAAATCTACACCGTTAGGCACTATATAGTGTCGGTAAATGAAGACAAGCTGCACTTTTCAGGAGATTTTTAAAACCAATTAGCAGCGTTTCTTCAACGTAATTACTAAGAATTCTTTTCGTACCTGATCCTTTTGGCAAACAGAGAGCAGATACACATTATGGTGCATTAGCGGTAAGCTACAATTAGGTGAATTATTTGCTAATAAGCGAAGCCATGCTAAACACACCTACTTCTACGCTTAACGTCTTTGAACCATCATACACAATATATATAAAACAGAGCACTCAAAAATACTACTAATTTGGATCTATAGGCCATTTTCAACAAATAATGTTCAGACAGTAACACAAACTCCTATATCTTGATGACACTAAGTGTCATCAAGATCTAGGCTTGAAATATGCAAAACGATTCCCGTTTTGGTCAGGATATATTGTTTCTCTACTGCAGTTATGATGCTTTACTTAACGCAACAACAGTAGTAGAAATGCTAAGTAACAAAATATTTCAGTGTTTAATGAATGTTTTAAATTTGATACCATGCCTACACGAACGACCCACAGAGAAAAACCTGCAAATATACATCTATTACAAATTTAACAAAACGTCCCAGCTATTTTATTGCACTGCTCTCTGTGTGAAGTAGCGTTAATGTAATTTTTGTGTCTTATTTTTGAAAGCATGATTGTTCATATTTTTATTGTAAACAATTGTTCCAATTGAAAAGGAGAACCATTATCTGATTGCGTTTTTTTCTTAGCAAGAGCAAAGCAGTGTTCTCAATGCAGAACAGACATAAAGCAGATATTTAAGGTACAACTTAAACAATTTAACAGGTTGTTGAATGTATATTCACCATAATTATAGTGGCCAACGAAAAGAAAACATTTTATCTCGGTGGTATGTCGCAATTTATCCTTGAAACTTGAGTCTATAAATGGCACTGCACTATATCTATTACAACCGCCTTGGCGACATCTCACAGGACATGAATGTGTTTGTTCCAGGTGTTTGCTTTCAATTCTTTAGGATTGATTGTTGTTTCATTTCCTAATGGATATATTATTTCCAGATTTTTTGCAGGAGAAAATATACACACTGCGATATTGGAGTGACACAGAGAAATGTTTTCTTGTTACGCTAAATCGAAAATCAGGTAAGTACCCTATACTGTCTTCAAGAACCCGAGTGCTGTAATTTCCTTCTATGCCTGTAAGTGCAACATGCTAGTAGTCGTCTTTGTGTACCATGCCTACAGGCGCACTAATGTGCGCCTGTGGGCATGGTATTTATATGTGCTGTTGGTGCAAGGGCTCTGAGTGAGCCTGTTCACATGAATCTTTTTGTGTGAGCATGCTTTGCTTTGTCGTGACCCTACAACTGTCAAATTGGCCCTGTCAAGGGAATGTCAAGAAAAATACAAAGAAACGTCGCCCTGTCAGAAATAGCCGGAAGTGCTTTTGTTCAACTGTTCACCCTTCCCGTCAAGAGGCGCTATTCTCAAGTGAGGAATGCCTATCGTCCAAAGGAGACGATCGGAGTGACACGTCCGCTGACGTACAGGAGAAGAAAGGAGCATGAGGATTACGGCCATTAGAGAATATCCCGTGAATGCAGGAAAGAGTTGCAATTGCCGGAAAGAGACAATGTTGGAGCAGTATTCGTGGCGCGCACGTACACTTGGGTTTCTGAGAAGGAAATCCACTTGCCGGAACCAACATAGCGGATTTTTACAGAAGAATCGAAATTTACCTCCTCGCCGTTCCCAAGCTCTACCCGACAACAAGTGACCCCGCCCGGCGACACAATACTGAACCAGTCAGTGCATCAGACCATAAGTTTGGTGATGTGTTCGATTGGTTACCGATATATGAGGGGTGTGCCCTGGAACTGATTGGTCAGCATCTTCAGACAGGGGCTGCACATAGGAGAATTTAAGGACGTTGCAGAGCACGAAATGAGGCTCTGAGCCCTGGGTAAACGCTCATCCAGACGCTTCTCGCTATGAACTCTTAACGCTTGGAATTTTGCTGATATACCCTTTTTTCATGTAAATAAGTTTTCTTAAAGTGCCATTAAACCTGCTTGTATATATTTTACCAAATTCGAAGATTCAATCTTTCATTAACCCGGAGTCTCTGCACGCTACCAAGTGAAGGCCGGGTCGACTTAGTCCCAGCGTCACGACACCGTTTTGCACAACTGAGGAAGAAGGAATCAAAAACAAAACGTTTAATATTTTCATCTTCCTGATTTAGGAATACAGACTAGAAAAATAATAAAACCTACTGCGATTTCCTTCTGGCACGTAACAACGCATCCATTCGTTACTACTTGCACGATCGATTTACGAGACTTTGATGTAACTCCAAAGCTTAGCAGGATTACTGTTTACGAATTCCTATAGACATTCGGTGAAGACCCGTTTTCTGGCAATAGAATATGCGTAGAAAGTTGCGCTGCAAGTCCTGCTAAAAATAATTGTTTGCCCGTTTCGTACGCTGCAGGCGCTTGACTTTAAAATAGATAGCCGTAACCCCCATGAACGCGTGACCGTGAGTAAACACAAGCCTTCAAGGAATAGGTGGTAGGTTGAAATAAGGAGCGTACACATATTACGATGTCTCGAAGATGTCGCTCTTTCCGCGCCGCTGCGACCGTACAGCGAGTGCTGTTATAGCAGTGAGTATTGTGCTCACGCACTAAGGTGCTAATAATAAAGAGTATTGCGAAGGCTGGCTGAGCTTTGAGCGAATAAAGGAAACAAATTACTCGACCGCCTATCCACCGCACGAGACAAGAGAGAATGAAATAGAACTCCGCGGCAAGGATGCGGTTACCATGCATAGGCGCCGGCCGGGACACCATGTCTTCCGTGCTCTCTTACCCATCAGCTAAACCAAGAGACAGGTATACAAACATGCAGAACAGAATTTTATCCTCATCCAACAAATGAACTGCACTTTCGCTACAACCAAAACAGTATTAGAAAGACTGGCACAGAAGGAAGAAAAATGATAGCCAGATGCATTCAGAAATAGGAAAACAATATAAAACAATATAATAACGTTATCCGAAGACAACCTAATTGCTACGATTTACGTATAGAGTTGGGGCTGGAAATTATCGCGTCAAATATCGCGGGTACTTCTCAGGCAGCCCGTGGCAACTAATGGCCGTCCAATTATTTGAGGTCAGCCTGCATTAGAAAAGCAAGCTGCCGGGCTAGTCGGAGTTGCATGATGTAAAGATGTCAGCGCAAATTACGGACAAAATACCAAAAGCAGGACGCATAGGACTGCCACGAGATATGTTACCTACTGATATTCATGAACCGGAGGCTTATCCTGCTAGCGGGTGTAATCAGCCACTTTTTGCGGCTAGAAATCTTATACATAATAAATGCTACTGTCGACCTCTTCAAAATTAGGTGCAACAGCATGCGACAGCTAATTGCGAGGATATCTGAGTACGCTGGCCTTATAAATAGGTGTACAGATTCTGGGTGCTTTCTGATTGACATGCTACGGAAGGATGAAAAATGGCCCTGTCCAGAAGCAGTGCAAGCACAAAATGCCTTGAAGCAAACAGTTCTTCGAAAGGCGACAGGGGCTGTAGGGCCGACTTGCTACAGAGTTTCTGTTTTCAACTCATTCGACGAGTTCCCGCTGGTACGTTTATAATTTATTATTGAGCTATGATACGTGATAACTGCGTACTCAAACTCTAATATCGGAATTCCAAACAGCTGCTCGGAGGTCAGCTTTTATAAAATATCTCAAGCTGTTGTTACAACTTCAAGAATGGAACGGTATTTACGCACTTCTTTATACATTGTTTCTTGGTATTACAGGGTGGATATATGAAAAAATGAGGCCATGTGTCAGCGTTTTTCAGTCGCGTTTTTCAGTGGTGTTTGAACATATTAGTAACTTTAAGAAGATATAGCTGCTCATGAAAGGGATCTCGCGTTGCATCACTTCCTTTGGTTATGCTTTTGTACAGCCCGTGCTGCTGCTCTTTTACCGCCCATTTGATGACGAAGCTGGGTCTTTCTGTAAATCGCGTCATTGGAGTCCATAGCTTGGCGAGACAAGTTACGGCTGGATGACGGAAATGTTTACAACATTTGTGATGACGTATTAGTGTCATCTACACATGCTTAGTAATCTTCTAATCAGTTCAGGTAATGAAAATAGAAAACTGCTTCTTGTTTTCTTTAAATGATACTTTCTCGGTTGGCTTTCATTTGTTTGGTGAGAGAGCATTGCTGCGTTTTCAGAACAGTGGACGGAAATCTCTCTTTTACGAGCTTCTGGTGAAGGAATTGTTTTATATAAGAGGCATGGTGCCACTGAAAGATGCCAAAGCACAATGTTACCTGCAGATTAGGAAAACTGGTGGCGGTTATTTTATAGCATGAACTATTGCACTATTAGAAAATATGCCATTGTGCTATAAACTTGAAAAACAACGACGTGGCGGAAAAGCCATTCTGTCATATTTTGGTATTAAGATATAGGTTTGGTGAAACTAACTCCTTTGTTCCACATTAGCTGCATTATATTCTACTACGTCCGCAGCAAGTAAAAATACCTTGCCCCTTCGCAGTCGCCTTTGGCGAAACGTTACTGTACATCAATTTAACAATTTATGTCCTTTTGTTCTGGTTTCAGGACAACCTCATTGCGAGGTGTACCAATGGGATGAAGCTGTTGATAAGCGCTGTGGACCCATCTTTGACAAGGACATCTTAAAGCGTGACTGCATTTATAGGGGCTGCGAACTCGAGTTCCAGAAACACTGTTCAGACCCAAACGTTGTGATTGTTTATGACATGATAGCATGTAAAAACAAAATGCCACTATTGTCAAATTAGACACAATAAATATAAAGCTCGCACAATTGCCGGGTACGCAGGAATGTTAACCGTAATAAAACATTCTCAATGCGCGCAGCCGTTTATGCCAGCCACCCGCCAGGGTGGCACAGTGGTTGCGGCGCTCGAATACTGTTCTAAGGATGCGGAGGGCCTCGGCAGCATTTTTTCGGTGGAGGTGAAATGCAAGGCGCCCGTGTTCTGTGCGATGTCAGTGCGCGGTAAATAACCCCAGGTGGTCGAAATGTCCGGATTCCTCCACTATGACGTATCGCATAGCCTGAGCCGCTTTGGGACGCTCACTACCATAAATAAAACCAAACTATCAATGTTGTGCCGCGTATGTGTTCTTGAGAATGTCACCACTCGGCTGCGTGCAGAAAAACGTGTGTTGACTGCAGCATATACGGAGTAGAATAACGAGCACGAATAACTTTATTTAGTGGCCGGTAGGGTTTGCCGCAACCTTGTCTCTTCGTCACCACGAGGGCCTGCTGGACAGCCCTGAGTTGGTCTTTGAGGCCGGAGCTGCTCAGAGCGGCTGACCACATCGACGAGAGAATCTCGGGACAGCACATATCAATTGCGCCTTGCACTTCCTGAGTATGTTTTTAAGTATTGCTATGCCTGCCTTGCACACCTTGTACATGTTGATGTCCTATATTTCGGAGTAAATCCTACAGCGGGTTCGGGTATGTCTTAAGGCGAAAGCCTTTATTGGCTCATGCTGTCGTGGACAAAATGTGTCCTCCTTTTGCGTCGTTCTGATTGGCGGAGGCGGGATGACGTTATAGAGGTGTCGACCAATCACAAAGCACCACCACAGTAGGCGCGAACGCGTGCCTTATATGGCCTTATGTCAAAGATCAATTACAATTTATTAATTTTAATATTTATTTACCAAGTAATAAGCAATCAGGAATTCAATTAATATATAAATAATGAAATATTAACATCGGAAGTAACAACCTCGATATTTAATCATAAGTAAGTACCAAATTAAATAATTAATTACTGCTTAGTGTCAGTTGCGAAGCAGAATGCCGCACTCGGGCTTTCGCTGTTAACTTTTTTAGTCTCTAATGTCCCCCGTAATTTTGTTCTGTTTAATTGCCTCCATGGCGACTTTCTGTGGCCTGCATATTTTTCTGATAGCCGGAGGCAATTGCAGCGGGCTAGGTAGAAGGCTTTGGTTAAGTCATCGAAGCCCGTCGGCCTCTCCTCTCTTATTCGCCATGGCACCTCCCTTGCACGGTATGTGAGACTCGTGTGACAGAATCAGCGACTTCGCTGAGCTTGGTGATATGCAGAGAAATATTACCCATGTGTGCGGGGAATCAAACCAGCTCTACATTGTGCGGTTAGTTTCACGTTTTTTACCATTTGGCAGGCTTCCATGTAATAATCTCTCTTTGGCGTGATTTTTCTCGAGTAGCTACAACGACCCCACCATTGGGATCAGATAGGGCAAATGCGATAGCTAAATGTTTCGACACTTCGACGTGTAGAGATTTTACGCTGACGCAGTGGACAAACGTTCTGGCAGTGGCGATAACCGCGACAGCATACAGACAATCGTCTTGATATTTGGCATCGTCCACGAATTTTCAGATTGCGCGCACACAGAGTGCTTAAAGTTCTTTGCATTAGGCAGAGTTGCGGCGGACACATGTATGTTCATTTTTAACTGCTAGTTGAATGGGGCGGTTAATTAATTAGGGACTTTTTTAGAAATAGAAGATGTTCAACAATAGTTGGTGCTATTGTTTAGTTTTAACTAGGTGTTAGGAGTTATTTATTTTGGGCTGTTTGGTTCATGATATTTTGCACCAAACCAAAGTCTGCAAATGCGCTTGTAAGAACACAGTATGCCACAGTAAAACACAATCATTTGGAGCACTTCCTGGAATGTAGAACAAGACAAATTGGCACACAGATGAGCCATTGTCTCTTTCCCTGAAGAAAAACTACAGCGACAAACTGGCACAAATCTGCTAATCAGGTCACGTCACGTACTCCAGATCCTCTCAACTGGTTCGAGCATACACGTGTCAAAATGCATTGATCATGCCTCGCTACCATGAGCGTAGGTAAGGGACGTGCAGAGTGCAAATTGAGGGGGTAATGAAGCTATGCTAAATATTTAGCCCACAGCTATCCGAAGAATCAGCGCTGGTCATATCCTCGAGGGCACACATATAGATGTATAGTTCCCTTGTCACCAAAAATATAATTAGAGCGAGTCACGGACGCATCGATCTAGCACATTCAAAGCAAAGAAAATCTGCAACGTTTTCCTGAAGTTTGGAATATTGCTTGGTGACACCAGTGTCAATATTAATGATTTTAAACTGGCCGTTCAGCCATCCTTACATTATATGCCAGAGTGTCTTTCATGAGCTCTTCCGCCATCCAGAACTTGTACGATGAGGCTATGCGATTTGTACCCATCAAAAGAAACGCCGGAATCAATGCCAACCTCAAAAGTTATTTTTTTTATAAAAAGTTACCGTATCACGTTTCCCCGAGGCGCTTTATATATTGATTGTATTGTAATGAAATGTGCACATTGCCCGTTTTATATTAGGTTACATGTGTGCGTTCACTCCTGATATTCTTCTGTATAGTTTGCCTTACATAATATAATAAAATATTGCGAATTTTACTACAAATTAGTATATATTAGGATATACATTGTTTGCATTTATTTTTTTACGTTTTTTTTTTTCGGAGACTCATGTGTTTCGTAAAGCTGTCATCCCCTATGAAAGTGTTTTGCGAGCTGCTCTCTTGACGCTACTATTGATATTTTTATTATACATTTTATGCAGTTTCGTGTGTACGTAAAATGATTGTTTTAATATTCTGTTTTCATCGATAACACGTGACTTCTAACAACACCAACATTGCTCATAGTGTCCATTTCTTGAAACATCATGGTTTTCTATATGAACATACGTATTGCTGATGTGGCACTTAGTTTAAAGCAAATAAATATAAACGGGAATAAATAAAACAAAATATACAATTTTGGAGCCACGCATGCGTTCATGTCATCATCTAATTTGCCGTGAAAAATATTACCGCATTACCCTTGCCCTTATGCCATCGACCGCATAACGACCAGAACTACAGAACAGTGCGCGGGACAGGAAGTCATCACTATTCAGCCGAACACCAAAGTCGCCCATATCGCCCGGATGAAGCCATCTTACTCTCGGGGGAATGACCAACTACCTTGAGTGAAGGTCTTCGACTGTCCGCGAGGGAAATGTATAGTTCCTGAAGCCGTGGAAGTCAGGAACAAGAGTTTGCGAAAAATTATTGTGCCGGATACGCAGCCATTGATAGCGTAGATCTTTGGTTTATTCATTTTTACCACTCCGAAACTAACTCTTAATAATATACTTTGTAACCTTCTTATGCCTAGCGAACGATGTAGAACAATAAATGGTTATTTAGTCATGTCAATGTGAAGCTAAACCAAGGGAAAGCTTCACAGCCGGGGAACACAAGAGAACTGAGAGATGATGCTTAATGAATTGAGGCAGACCTAGTGCGAGCGCTGCTGCCCGCGCCACTCCCGCCTCCTCCTCTTCCGGAACATTAGCCGGGGCCACCGAGCGATCGCCCCGATCATGGACGAAGAAAGTTGTCGATGTTGATGATTTCATAATGAGCGTGTCTGCATGACTGAAGACAAAGAGGAAAAAAAGAATAAAAGGCTTGCCGGCATTATGATTGCGAATAAAGCCTGGCCGAGGACGCTTTCGCTCCACAGGTCGCTAAGACCCGATGGCGAGGGCAAGGCACGCACCGCATGGTATGGCCAGGGAAACGTCTTCAAGTGTAGCGGCGTCTTGGGTAAAAGGGATATTGGTCACTACATCGGGTCAGTAGGTGTGATGCTAGTGGGTCCAGAACGGTTCAGGAGCATTGATGAGTGTACGAGATCAGGCTCACGGACACACGCACACCTTTCTTTTCTTGATCACGTAAACAATACCACACGAACAGAGCCTAGCCTAGGCCTAATCATCATCATCATCAGCAGCAGCCTGATTATACCCACTGCAGGGCGAAGGCCTCTCCCATATTCCTCCACTTAACCCGGTTCTGTGCTAGCTGACCCACTTGATTCCTGCGAACTTCTTAATCTCATCCGCCCACCTAACTTTCTGCCGCCCCCTGCTACGCTTTCCTTCCCTTGGAATCCAGTTTGTTACCCTCAGCGACCATCGGTTATCCTCTCTTCGCGCTACATGTCCTGCCCATGTCCATTTCTTCTTCTTGATTTCCACTAGAATGTCTGTAACTTGAGTTATTTCTCTGACCTCAGTAATCTGCGATTTGCGGATGACATTGCCTTGCTAAGCAACTCGGGGGATGAACTGCAAATAATGATTAATGACCTAGACAGAAAAAGTAGAAAGGTAGGCTTAAAAATCAATATGCAGAAGACTAAGGTAATGTTCAACAGCCTCGGGAAGGAACAGCAGTTTACATTAGGTAGCAAAGTACTGGAAGTAGTAGGCGAATATGTCTACTTAGGACAGGTAGTAACCGCAGATCCGGTCCATGAGAAGGAAATAACAAGAAGAATAAGATTGGGATGGAGCGCTTTTGGTAAGCACTCGCCGATTATGACTAGCAGCTTACCGGTATCGCTCAAGAGGAAAGTATACAACAGTTGCATCTGGCCTGTACTCACCTATGGGGATGAAACGTGGAGGCTAACCAAGAGAGTTCTACTTAAGTTGAGGAAAACCCAGAGAGCTAGTGAACAAGAAATGGTAGGGGTAACATTAACAGATAGAAAGCGTGCAGAGTGGGTGAGAGAAATAACTAGGCCTAATGGACTTGTCTAAAAAACGTCCTACAGTTGCTTAGTCCCTGATTTCATCGCTGCCGGAGCAGGCGACCACGACAATGCCCTGCAGTCCGGTTGCGTTGCTAGCCGGCCAACGGTAGAAGTTCCCTTTCCTGCCACGCTGTGCAAGAACCAGGCCCTTGATCTAGTACCTAGAGACCAGCAGCCGGGGTATGAAGCTGGCCCTGTTCACCGGGTTCTACGGCGGGCCACACTCGTACGCATGATCACCATCATCACGACCTCCCCCCGTTTCAGGATAGCTTCTTGCAACTGAGGGGGAGACATGTCGGGGGAGAATAAACTACAAAAGCGTAGAAGAACCACACAAAAAAACTCGTTCAGACAATAATAATAAAAATTGGTTCACAGGAAAGGAAATTCGTAGTATCTGTCACACTTGCTCTGTGGACACCTGACCAGCGCCGTAAAAGGAGGAAGGTGGGAGTGAAAGTGGTAAGAGATAAAGGGGAGCCGTAGAGGAGGGCTACGGAGTAATTGCGACCAGCTGTGCGTCTTTGTCGTGCTCTCATCGCAGAGCGCACGGACGCCACTTCGTTTCGCCGCCATCGAAACGCAGCCGCCGAGGTCGGGTTCGAACCCGGCAACTCCGGCACAGTAGTCGGGCATCTTACCACTGCACCACCTCGGCAGGGCCAGACGCAAGCGGAAATTCCGATTTTGGTATTAGACTGCTCATACAATTGAGCTCTCGACTTGTAAAATGTTTTAGTAACCAGAACCACACCACTATACACTTCACACACAGCTCACAATACTAGCACCTGAATATGTTCTTAGGGTAGTGAACCCTGTATGTGCCCGATTGCCTTCTGGTCCTAGTAACAAGTTGGCTTCCCTCGACGAACTTTATCGATTCCTACGACTCCGGCTCGCAGGACGCTGCTTACGGGAATCGTCATTGGATGTCTCCAGGTTGATTGAGATGCGCTTAAATTCCGCTGCGGCTGATACTAGATGCGTAGTCGGAAGCTCTTTGTTGTTGCCGTACTTTTCCTGCTTAAGCTTCTGCAGTGATAGTTGGACATGATTTGGTGGGAATGGTGCCATTATTTGGCTTTTAGCACAGGCCCTAACAAGTCTTCTGGCGTTTCCTAGTTTATCAGGTTTATAAAACTCCTCATGGATGCAATCAGCGGTGTATCAGATTGCTTGCTGTTCGGATTTATTATGTTCATGCGCCATCTGTAAGAGTTGACGTCTGAGTGCCTCGGGCAAAACAACCTGTTTTATTATTCTTCCAGTCGCCGTGAAGTAATAGCGGTATAGGACTTTTCCTTCTTCACAGAAGCAGTACGTGTCCACCTTACCGGATCTGAACTCGTTATTGGTCTTAGGAAGAAGTCGTTTAAGTGTCGCATCCTTCGCTGCTCTTCAGCTAACTGGCGTTCCGTAATGTCAGAGCATTGCATAGGTTACCCATTCAACGGAGAAATTTGCCCTCTTGTGCATTGTCCACTGTAGTAACACAATGCTGTAATTTTTCGCATGAGAACTGTACTCTGGAAACGGGTGGTATCGTGTCATGCCCGCGAGCACGTGAGTTCACCTACTCTCAGTTCGGATAGTTAGAGAGGATATCGGTAAGCTGTCTAAGGAGACAAAATATTTGATTAAGAAACGCCAAAGTACGAAAGTTTCCATTCCAACAGACCAGATAGAATGGGCAGAGATATCAAATAAAGCTAATCTATAAGCGCAAAGTGGCCGATATAAGGAAGTATAACATGAAGAAAATTAAGCATGCTGTAAAGAACGGGGGAAGCCTTCAAGCGATGAACAAAAAATCGGGCATAGGCAAAAGTCAGATGTATGCGCTAAGGCACTAGGCGAGCAATGTCGTCACAGTTTGGGACAAGATAGTCAAAATAGCCTAGGAGTTCTATACTGATCTCTACAGCAGCCAACGAAGTCACGAAAGTAATGAGATTTGCGGTAGGGAAATGCAGTCAGACGTTCCGCTAGTGTGGAAGGACGAAGTTAAGAGAGCATTAGAAACTATGAAAAGGGCAAAAGCAGCTAAAGGGGATCAGGTAGCTATAGACTTGTTGTTTCCTGAGGTTTCCTTACACCGGGGATGTTTCCGAGCACAAGGTCGTTCAAGGGTCCTTAATGCAAAATGCTGTCACCTCGCCTGTGAAATATGGCGTGTCGACTCGCACCGGTAACTGGGTTTAGGTACCATCGAGAAGAGGCAATCTGCCTGTGCACCCACTGAGGAGTTCTTCGGGACCGGACTGCGGCAGGAACATTACTACCCGTGTCTCGAAAAAAAAAAACGAAAGTCGTATCCTGCCACTAATCCTTTTGTAACCGCCATAGTTCCAGTTAAAGACTGAAGCGAATATCCTAGCTTTTAGGCAAGAACCATGCAGGCGCGAAACTTTCTTTTTAGACATTTTGTTAGTCGGGTGCACGTCGGCCCAGCAAGTAAGAAAAAGGGCCCACATAACAAGCGGCACTCTGTTCTTCCACTGGTAGCTGATCCCTGCAGTCCTCCGTCCTGTGCCCGCTATTTCCCTAAGAATTGCAACTTGCCTCTGGTAGAGGTCCGACAATGAAAATCCCGATGCCCTTCCCGGTTGCACAACATGCACCTTAAATGTGTCTTTCTCGACGGTTCAACGGAGCCCTCAATATGACGTCGCGCTTCATCAGGCCTCTTTCGGAACAGATCTGAGCTTCCAGGAAACAGACAAGGAGTTTCGGGCGGCAACATCGCAGGATTTGCTCAGCGATTAAAAAATCGCGCAGGTCTACAAATTGTTTAGGAAAACTCGCCATTTCAATCCAATGGTTGAAATAATCAGAAAACCTTGCAGCTAACTGTGTTTCTGTCTCGCCATCTCCACTCCAGCTGTTCGAAATTTGTCATGATAGCCTTGGTCCGTGAATTTACAACGCTGCAGAAGAGTCTTTTTGACCTTATTATAGTCTAGGGAATCTCCTGCAGACATCCTGCCGATCACGAACAAGGCTTCACCAGGTAGGCACATGCTTACAGCCATAGCCCAATTATCTCGAAGCCAGTCCTGTCCCCGGTACCACATGCTCCAACCGCTGCAAATACGCATGAAAGTCGTCATGTCGCTCGTCGAATAGGGTTAGCAGATTTTGAGGGTTGAGAAGCTGGGCTTGTGGCGCTGACACTATGGGGTCGGCATCCTCTGTCGCGCTGTTCCTCACTCCTTCTTCGAGTCTGAGTCTCAATTCGGAGATTTATGTCTCTCAGATGCCACTCAGTCTCGCTCCGCAGCTAACCGAATTTCCACTCTTTCAACAGCACGTTTAGCCCTTTGCTCAGTGCGTTCCTTGTCTATCCAGTCTGTCAACTTGGCGCCGGAAAAACCCACCTTGGCGCCTAACGCGGCTAGACGCTCAAGTTCCATCTTCGCTCAAGCGTTGCTCAGCCCTCTCTCTAACTGATTATCTCCTCGAATCTTTTAAATTTTAGGAATCCTGACAGGCTCGCCAAATTGTGATGTTTCTAGTGGGCCCAGGTCCGTTTAGGAGCTCTGGGCAGGTACGAGATCAGGCTCACGCACACATTCACGCTTTTCTTTTCTTGCCTACAAAAGCACTACCACACGCACAGAGCCTAGCCTAGACCTAATGAGCATGTCCAAAAAAATGTCCTACTGTTGCTTAGCCCCTGGTTAAGTTGACAACGGAGCATGCGACCCCGACGATGCCCTGCATTTCGATGGAGGTGCTGGCCGGACAATGGTAGAAGGTTCCCTTCCTGCCATGTTGTGCAGGAACCAGGCCCTGGATCTGGTTGCCAGAGGCCAGCGGCCGGGGTATGACGCTGTCCCTGTTCACTCGAGGCGGCTAAATACCAGGTTCTGCGGCAAGCCACGTCTGCAGTACGAGCACTGTGGCAAGCCACCCAGTGCTCGTACTGCAGTGGGTGAGACCCGGAACCTGCAAGTGCCAGGGGGTACTGCAGCGGGTCACACCAGGTATTGCAGTGGGTTACGCCCGGTTACTGCAGCGGCACAAGTGTGGCGGTCAGACGCGATAGTGAAGTCGAGCTGCCTCCGGGAGTTAGTCACACAGTGGCAAGTGCTGTGCGGCACCTGACCCCGGACCAGGTGCCCGGGAGGTGCTGGTTAGCCGGCTTTTGACGCCAGGCCCACAACGGTGAAGTCAACCGCCCAGCGACGCTCTGGAACGTCCGTCCCGCTCCCCTACCTCAAAAAAACTCACGTGCACTGGCTCGCCCCACACGCGGCCGCACGTAACTTCTTTTCCACGAGCAACCCGCGCACTCGCACGCGCGTAACCATCATCACATTAGGGTTAACTGGTCGATTTGTACTCTCGTTGTGTGTTGTTGTCATGTGGGGGCGTTGGGTGAGTCTCTCTATGGCGTCATGTGGCTGGCGCAGGGTACTAGGTCGGGGAACGGCAAGATCGTGCTGGGTCCGGCAGGCTGGGGACCAGCATTGCGATTCCTTCTAACCTTGTGCCGAGGGCCCAGAAAACGCAGGGCACCAAAGCTTCGGTCCAGGATGAGGAGTGATGACGTACTTGCACCTTCAGCCAAATTTTACGGGGCGCCAAGCCGATTCACAGAGACAACAGAAAGAGACTATGGTCGATGATTGAGCGATTATTTATTGAATCGCGGCAGCCTAGTGCGACCTCTTCTTCCCGCACGACTGCCCGCTTCTTCCTTGTCCTTAACAAGAATATGTCGTGCTCAAATCGAGGTAAACGGGTCAGCGCGATGAAGCCGTACTTTTTTTCCTTGTGTAAAGGTTTTCCACTTTTACGATGTCGCCACGCTTTTCTCATTACTGAGCTCAATATCCGTCAGGAACATGGCAATATATTTCCTTGTGAACTGAGCTTTGATAAGCACGGCCTTTTTTATGAGCTGCTTTCTCTAATGAAGCTAATATCTCTTTTTCGACAGAAGCAGAGGTCAATAAATCTTGCAAGAACAGTATAATATAGAATACTAGTCACCTCTATTCGTTGAGTTGTTCACGTGTTAAACAGCACTTGTCGCACTGCGTATAGAAGTTAGGTATAGGTATCATCTGGGCAAAGATACCGGCACACACAGGGTTTTAACGCCTTCAGTTGGCACGAGAGTAGTTTTCTATCTGCCCGGGAGATCGGAGGAAGCATTATGTTGCAGTCTACGTTGCTTACTTGTTTGATGGTCGCTATTGGAACAATGTTTAGGACGGACGGTTGAAAGTCTAGAACACAGCAACCACCCTTTACTCTATATACAAACTAAAAATAATAGAGGACAATAGGTCAGGCCATTCGAAAGGCTCAACCTATGCAGGAGGTTTTAATCATGGCTGCGGAGGCCATTTTGTTTGATACTAATAAGAAGGCAGTTTTTTGTGATATTTGTGTGTGGAAAATAGCCTGGTGCTCCCGGCCTACTGACGCCCTAGGCACAAAAGCCTGTGCTCCGCGCGCTCTCGCATGCTTTTTGTTCTTTTTCCGAGTGTGTGTGCACTAGGTTGCGCCCCAACGACGCATTCCCAGTTGTTGAGTGCTATTTGATGAATCACGGTGGTGAAATTTGACAAGCGCGGAGCATACAGCCGCAGGGGCTGCAAATGCGGCTGTATTAGGACACGCTGCATCGCATTATTATTGTGGCGACGGCCCCTCGCAGCCGGGCATGACGTTCTTCGACCTACTCGGTATGTGTCGTCTATCTTGGCCCTGCACTGAAGACACACCGGCGCCAAGCTCCTGGACGGAACCTGTCGCGGTACCTGGCGTGAGTGGCTGCTTCCTCCGCAGCCCTTTGTGCTGCGTTATGTTGTGCGCTGTAAGCGCGAAGTTTCGTTTCTTGGTAGTCAGACCCTCGTTGTAATCGCCACTGTGTTTCTTTCCCATTTATTTCGCTACAATGCCTGCGTCGCACTTTTAGTGTTTTTTTTTGTCCCGGAATAAACCGGGGCTTTGTTCTCAATATCCGTGGCATTTTACACCTCGGGTTATTCAATTAAAGAAGGCGGTGCCTTCAAGACCCTGGTGATCGAATTTTCATGAGACCTCCAGAAAGGAATCTCCCATATCCAGAGCAGGATCGGTAATAAAACCATCTAAACAAAATCAAGCCATATATTTTGAGGCAATCGACAACACAAAAAAAGTTATTTGAATCTCAAGGAGTGATCGTCTTCTAACAACACTTTGTAACCACTACACTTGAAGTCCGTCATCCGCACTGACGCACTTCAAGCAGTACGTCTGCTCCGACGTGTCAGCCGCTGCCCTAAAATTTGCCAGGACATCCACCAGCTTGCGGCGCGCATCCCACAATCAATACGCATTGAGTGGGTCCCACGGGATCTGCTGCCTTCTCAAAGTCAAGCTGATTTTGCAACCCGCCTCGTGAACCAAGACGCATCAATCCCACGGCTTCTCGAAGTCGACGACGCTACCCTCCTTTTGCCAAGAAAGGAGCACCTCCGGCGCCGCACACGTGCACTTATCCCTCCGTGTGCGATATCCCTTCCCCGCGGTCTCACCCGTGCAGAGGAGGTTGCGCTTAGGAGGATCAGGGTCGGTGTTGCCCTTACACCAGCTGTAACTAGGACGTGGTCATACTTCCAACACTTATATCCTCGCCCAGGATGCCCGATCTGTAACAACGAAGATGTCGAGGCCGACATCCACCACTTGCTGTGTGACTGCCCAGCACTCAAGCCAACACGAATCCGGCACCTGAGCATAGCTGGCCTTTCAGCAACCAATCCTGCCTCATACGTCACTTGGACGCAGGGACCTCATCATCGCTCACTTCTGGACTTCATAAAATCAGCCAACCTTTTTCCATTCATTTAATCATTTATTCATCCTTCATCTCATAACCTACTGATGCCCTGAGGCAATAAATATCGACTTAAAAAAAAAACCACTACTCTACGCTTTTTGTGTTCGTTTTGTTTTAAACTCTAGGGCCATAAAACAATAAAACATTTTTATTATGCAGTTTGTCTTCTAATTTATTATTTTTCTATTGGGGGCCTATGTATCATCTCGTATTTCATACCAGTTAAAGCGCCTGTTCGAACGGTCCATACTATAGTTTTTCATACTTACGAGTTTCTTGGTAAAATGACGTCATATTTTTATTGTATTGATTGTTTTTAATCAAGCAATGTTGCGGTTGGGTTAATATCACTGATATATCTAATTTGCTCTGTATCAAATCCTCATTGTTCCATCAACTGTCACCGCGTATTCATTTTCTTTTTATCACCATAGTACACCGCACCGCTCAAATGAAGGTCCGCTAGCCCCCGTAGGGGAAACTAAAGGCATCAACCTAAGGAGGTGAGGTTGCTACAACGAAGCTCCTCCGCCGCTGACGACGAATGACGTGGCTGCAACTTCTCCACCGCCGCTACTCATGACGGCAGCATCCACCACTACACGGCCAGATTGCAGGCTTGTAGTGACTTCGGTACACGAAGTAGCGGAGATCGGACACGAAGGCCCACGTGCAATACAAGGACATTAACAAATGACCATGAAGTTTTTATAGACGGTTGCGCGGTTACTGTCTTAGTTGACGCAGAACTGACTATTCTGTCATCAGTAAGCCGTTCGCCACCTAGCTCAAGAAAGTGAAGACCACTTGGATAGCCCGTTAATTTGTACTACTGGCGGTAACTTTATTACTCTGCCAGGGAAATGCACAGCAATAGATACAGTAAGTGGACGTACAAAGCCTACTAGTTTTGTCATCCTACAGCAATGCTCACGTCATGTAATCTTAGATATGGATTTTCTCAGTGAGTATCGGGTGATCATCGACCTTAAATCATCAAGCTTTAGGCGGACAACGCCACACATACTACGACGATGTCCACGCAACCTGTCGCTCTAAACGTCCTCGACTGAGTCCTAACTATGCCACCCTAATGAAGTGCCGTCGCTTGCGTGGGCACCGCCGACATAGCAACCACCAAGGCGGCGCCGAAGGAAACATACAGTTGCTCTTGCAATCAGGCCTCGGCTTCGCAATGTGGATCACCAGTTCCGGAACGAACAAGCTGAGGCGCTGGTGAAAAATTTCTCAGAAGAATACTGGCACATTAATAAAGGAACGGCGATCGCTTTTCTTGATGCGCTAGGATACACCAGAAATGTATTCGCTTAACAGACAAGCTCGAAGACGATGCACCCACTGGAAGAAATCTGCGCACGTTTGACGTCAATCCAGCACAACCCCAAAGCAGGTAAGAACAGATGCGGACCAATCTCCGAGAATAAAGTGAATGCTTTTCGTCAGCTTCGGAAGTGCAACATATGAACACGCTAGACCTCACCGACAAAGCCCCTACCATGTAGCTTCGCGAGAACGCCAGGCCATCCTCGATTAAGTCGAAGAAATGCTTCCAGAAGACGTTTTCCAGCCATCAAATAGCTACTGGGTGGCGCCAGTCGTTTTGGTAAAGAAGAAAGACGGCACCATTCGCTTACTTGCCAATTAGCGCCACTTGAACAGCATAACGAAAAAAGATTTCTACCCCTTCCCCCCCTCCCGCATCGGCGCACACTGGACCAGTTACGCAACGCTAAATACTTCACATCCATTGACCTAAAAAGCGGCTAATGGTAATTGGAGATCGACTAATAAGATCGCGAAAAGATAGCATTCGTCACACTAAACGGCTTATCTGATTTCAATGTGATGCCATTCGGTCTCTGCTCCGCACAAGCTACGTTTCGAAAGGTTATAGACATTGTACTGGCGGGCTTGAAGTGACAGATGTTTCTTGTATACTTGAAGGATTTCGGTGTCTTTTCGTCAAGCGTTAAAGACAACCTAAAAAGATTTCGTACAGTGCTCGAAGCGATTACGTCATCAGGACTTGAGTTGACAAAAGAAAAATTTCACTTCGTCTACGAGGAACTGCGGTTCTTAAGCCACATTGTTTGTAGGGATGGTGTTCGCCCACATCCGAAGAAAACAGCTGCGATCGCAGTTTGCACCGCCTGCCAAAAGCTGCAGCCAACTATTCGACGACAGAGATTATCCTGCCATCATTTAGAAAAATTAACATTTCGCCCTTATTTGTATGGATGACCAATCAAGTTTGTAAGGGACCACCAGGCTCTGTGCTGGCACGCAAACATAAAAGATTCCTTCAGTTGCCTTGCGCGATGAGTGCTGCGTCTCCAAGAATTCGACATCACATTCGTCTACAGGTCTGGCCACACGCATTCCGATGCAGACTGCTGTCACGAGCACCATTGACTCGCCGCCTTAAGCTGATGACAGAGACGGCTTCTTGGAACCAGTAAGCGCCAGCAGCTTTGCACACCAGCAGCGCTCGGACCCTGAGTTTAAATAGCTGTCACATCACATAGAAGAATGGTCGCTTCTCCTGTTGTGTCAGGCATAATGTATTGTCATTCGCCTTAACAACGACATCGTCGCGAAGAATTATTTCGCACCCAACAGAACCTCGCAGCTTTTTGTTGTTTCCAAAAACCTCACATAGGAGATTCTGCATGAGCTGCACGATGCGCTGACAACAGGGCATCTCGAGTTTGCGCGCAGAGGAGAAATATTACTGGCCACGGTTGCCTGGCGTTTTTGCTCCTTATATGAAAATGTGAAAACGTGTCGTGGGGGTGAACGACGCAAGACACCCTGAATTAGATCAGCTGGTGCCCTGAATCCAATACCGCCCCCGATTAAACCGTTTCAGCAAATTGGTATGGACCTCCTCAGCATCTTTCCAACTTTATCAGCGCAAAACAACTGGACTATCACGGCAACCGATTACATGACCAGCTACGCTGAAGCAAAATGTCTGCCCAGGGAAGTCTGAGTTCCTTATATGTCGCCCCACGACCTGCAGATGCCATTCCACACCCATTATCATTTAAATCGATGGCGTTCCTGTCAGGACGTGAGTACGCTAGAGGCTCTGGGACTTCACATCCAGAAAAATTCGACAGGAGTGTAACTCTCAAGAAACTAAAGCGGGTCACAGGCGCGATCTGCAACTCATCCGCCCAGTTTCGGGATATCACAGAGGCTTGCAGTAAAACGACCTGCGTCATCTCATTCACTCCTTCGTCCTTAGTCGTTTCTTATTCACAGTCCCCTATCTCCAGCTCAACAAGCAGGAAACAGACATTTGCACATCATGTTGCGCACGTCGTTCAAGACGGCCCTACACCTGCCAATCAACACTTCCACAGAACACCTTCCACGGAACGCATTCCCTGTGCGGCAAACTCAACCGCCATCCCCACGTACAGTCTTCGGTCTCTCACTCTGGACTTTGGCCGGTGGCGCATGTTTCAATGTGTTTTAATCGTCGCCAATGTCCATCAAACCATCCTTGAATCCTAATTTCTGATGAATTTTGATCTGGGACCAAGCCTCCGTCACTATCGACTTATCGACAGCACGATGAGCTTATTACTCGCGTTCATCCGCTGCCGCTCCCACTGGTATGCGCACGCCGATCCCGTAACGCCCGAACTCTCAAGTCCTCGCATACTTGGCGATATCACGAGATCTTGTAAACTCCACCAGCCACCCAAGCATGGTACAACTCATCACATTGTCACGTATGGCCCACCCGTCGCAGCTGGCCCTCGGCGCCTCTTCGGTGAATGTCTGGCGATTGCTATAAGGGAATTTGACCGTATGTTCTATCTCGATATTCGCGCTTAGTCCAGACTTGGG
The DNA here is from genome assembly GCF_055883805.1 of Amblyomma maculatum. Classification (NCBI taxonomy): domain Eukaryota; kingdom Metazoa; phylum Arthropoda; class Arachnida; order Ixodida; family Ixodidae; genus Amblyomma; species Amblyomma maculatum. The sequence continues at coordinate 112,669,474 of NC_139353.1, read as the reverse complement.
CCTCACTGCTCCATCTGGTGCCCACATTGTCAAAGCGTATCATCAAATCCCCGTTGCACCAGCCGATATCCCGAAGATGGCCATCACTGCACCCTTTGGTCTGCTTGAAAACGTGCGCATGCCCATAGGGCTACGCAAACTTTCTCGATTAGTTGCAGAAGTGACGCACGGACTCCCGTTAGTATTTACCTACTTCGGCGACATCGTTTTCATGAGTTGTACTCCACAAGATGTTGAGCGCTACCGCCGGGAACTCCTTCAACGCCTCCAGGAATTTGACTTAGTTCTCAAAGCCCAGAAATGTGTCCACGGCTCGTGTGAGCTCGAGTTCCTGGGCCGCCAAACCTCGGCGCAGGGAATTCATCAATTGCCTTCCCATGTTCAAGTTTTTTAAGGCTTCCCAGGACCCACTACCTTGTGCACTCTCCGCGAGTTCCTGCGCCTAGTGAACTTTTCCCGGGGTTTTATTCCGCCCTGCGCCGAGATTCTTCACCCCCGACCGACCTTCTTCACACAACCAAATCCTCCACTACGATTTCCTAGTCTCCCAATGCTTAGGCTGCTTTCAAGGCTACAAAAAAAGTCATTGCCGATTCCAGATATATCTCCACTCAAGGATTTCAGCGCCCGATCATATCTTGGTGGACGCGTCCAGCATGGCTATGGAGTCCGACTGGACTTCGAGTGGTACCCTTGGAAGTTCTAAACTGCTTATTTGGCCGTTACCTGCTCACCATTTAGCCAACCATCCAGCAATATACCACCACTTCTTGGAGGGCAAGCAATTTTGCGTTATAAAAATTCTTATAACAATATGTATATATATATATATATATATATACACATATATATATATATATATATATATATATATATATATATATATATATATATATATATATATATATATATATATATATATATGTGTGTGTGTGTGTGTGTGTGTGTGTGTGTGTGTGTCTTTCAGGATCCAGAAATATGTATAGGAAGATGTAGGGGCGGACGTACGAACACATATCTCCGACTTTCGTGCTCCCCTACCTCTTCCTACCCAATTAGCACACATTACATGGCCCACCTGGGGCCCGTATGGGCAAGTCGGGCTTGGGTAACCACAATAACACCCATGACGGCCCCCTTTTGGGATCAAGCGGGCAAGTACAAGTTGGGCTTGCCCCTGCTTTTTCTATCTGGGCATCATATAGGTGCGGAAAGGGTTAACTGATTACCTATTCCCACATCTGGCCCTCAAGGGTCCCGCTTGGGAAATTTTAGGGCCGATGCAAATAAAATTTGGGCTCTTTGTAGGAAAAGCCTGGGCTAATCTAACTAGGGCTGCCCACTCAAAAGTCGAATAGGTCCCGCATGGGCAATGCCCGCACATTGCCTAAATGGGACCCTTGAGGGGTACTTGAGGGAAGGTCAGACGAAAATGTGGAATTCATGCAGAGGATTCCTGGGCTGCCCCAAATGGGGCTGCCCACCAAAAACCTAGATAATTTCCGCATGGCCGTTAGCGGGGCAGGCAAGTACTCCTTCCCGCTTCTGCCCGCATCGGTCCCTTGCGGGGAAATTTAGGGCAGATGCGATGCAAATGTGGGCCTAAAGCAAATAGATGACGGGCTAGTCCGATTGGGGCTGCCCACGCAAAACCCGAATCGGTCCCACATGGTTCGCGGCCGGGCTGAAAAGCGAGCACACTACCACGCTGCCCACACGGGTATTTCTTGGGGTACTTGCGGGAAAATACAACATATATTCGTAGTCCATGCGGTAAATAAGGTCAGCCCAATTGGGGCGGCCCATGAAAAGCCGCAGTGGGCCCCAAATCGTGAAACGTCTCCACTCTATCTTTAAGTCACCATTTTATTTATGTAAATCATGTTATACCGGCCACTAATTTCCTCTTCTGGTGGTTTCATATAACTGTCTTAAGCATATCTATGCAATGAATAAAAACTATCTATGTTTACTCTATAAACTATGTTAATTATGCAGTATCGACAAAAAATATGCAACAGTAACTGTTCCTCTTTACGAGTAAATACTGAACGACCTCCAAATGTTTCCTACGGCATTACCATTCTGCAAGCAGCACCGAAATAAATATTCAGACCAACATGTTGGGGTGACGTGGGCCAGCCCACATTATTGTACTGTTGGGAATAAATTTCTCTCATGTTACTGAGTGTAGCGTAGAAGCAAAAAAATAGGGCTTAATGTTTCACACTTGATTATTGGAACTTGGGCAGCCCTGAAAATGCCCGATTCAACCCATGAGGGCAGCACATGGGTCAGCCCGAAACGGACTGGCTTTCGAAAATCCCGCGCCTGTACAATTGAGGTATTGGAGGGATTAATCGACTTTAAAATTAAAACCTTCATCAATGGGATGTCACAAGCCTGCACAAACGTGGGACCCATTAATGGTTCTGGTGTGCTGCCCACATTCGTCTACTTGGGCTGAATGCGGGCAGCCCCATTTGGGCTGCCCACACGGATACAGTTTGGGACCGATCGCAGCGAAATTGGGCAGCCCACGCGGGGCCCCTCTGGGTACGTGTTGCAAATCCCGCATGGGGCCCGTATTGGCTGCCCTCAAGGGCCCAACGCGGGCCCCCACGTCATAGCCCACTTTGTGCTACTTGGGTATATTTATTTTTTATTTATTAGATACTGCAGACCTTGCTCAGGTCCAAGCAGGGTGGTAAAATACAACAATATTACAAGTGAACAATACATCAATCAATGGAAACAGGCAACAGCGAGTCATTCCAATCTGCAATTGTTCGGGGGAAAAACGAAAATTTGAAGACATCCGTCCTTGCAAAATAAGGTGTTAGTGAATTCGGATGGTGGTGTCGAGTAAGCCTAGATGTTGAAAGAGACAGATAAGATGAAGAGCCAAATGCTAAATTTCCTTCACAAAGCATGGAAAGTAACCGCAATCGTAAGTCTTTCCTTCTATGTTCAAGAAGTTCAATACCATTATTACGCATTATTTCTGAGGGAGAGTCGTATCTAGAGAATTTGGAATAGATAAATCGCACTGCTTTTCTCTGTACCCTTTCGAGACTTTTAATATTTTGTTTTGTAAACGGGTCCCAAACTACACACGCATATTCAAGTTTAGGTCTAATTAAGGAATAATAGGCAAGCAATTTTACGTTAGGTGGAGCACTTTTAAGCTTGTGCCGCAAAAAATATAATTTACGCAGGGCCGAAGAACAGATATTATCAATGTGTAAATTCCATAATAAATTGTTAGCAATTGTGACACCCAAGTACTTATAATTGGTTCGTTCCTGCAAAGGCAACGAATCTAACGTGTAAGTAAAGGATAATGGAGCTTTTTGACGAGAGAAACGAAGAAAGACAGTTTTTTCAGTGTTAAGCCTCATTCCCCAGATATTGCACCAATCAGAAATGCCAGCAAGAGAAGCATTTAAATCAATTTGATCGTTTGGTGACATGATTTCGCGAAAGAGCACACAATCGTCCGCAAACAAACCGATTTTCACAGTGGAATTGATTGCAGTAGTAATGTCATTTATGTAAATTAAAAAAAGCAATGGGCCTAGGACACTTCCTTGAGGGACTCCTGATGTGACCGGAAGACAGCCAGATTGTTGCTCATTAACAGATACGAACTGGTGGCGATTTGTTAAATAGTTCGTTATCCATGCGATCAAAATTTCAGGAAGTTCAAGATGTCGCAGTTTTAGAATCAGTTTGTCATGTGGAACAGTATCGAAGGCTTTGCTGAAATCAAGAAACAGCGCATCAATTTGACCATTTTTATCAAGGCTTGAGGCGAGTGAATGTATTACAGTGACTAGTTGTGTAACTGTCGAATAGCCTTTTCTGAATCCGTGCTGAAAATGAGACAGTATTGAGTGTTTATCCAGAAATTCATTAATCTGATTGGCAACAATATGTTCAATTAGCTTACAACATGAGGATGTCAGTGATATCGGACGGTAATTTTCTAACAATGAACGGTCGCCCTTCTTGAACACCGGCACAACTCTGGCTATCTTCCAGTCATTCGGTAATTTTCCAGCGATTAATGAAGCACGAAATATAATAACAAGGAACTTTGCAATGGATTCAGCATATCGTTTCAAAAAAATGTTTCCGAGGTTGTCAGGACCACTTGAAGATTTAGTTTTTAAGTTTAATAGCATCGAAACTATGCCAGGTTGCGAAATAAAATTTGTCTCAGATGGATGAAACATTTTTTCATTGGATGAACAAATACCAGAATTAGAAAATACGCTATGAAAATAACAATTGAAATGACTCGCAATATCCCGGTGATCGGTAATGATTGAACCATCAATGTAAATCTGGGATACTGGTTTCTTTTTTTCGCTCATATGGTTCCAGAACTTTTCGGGCTGTTCAACAATAAAGTTTGGTAATACTGTATTGAAGTAGCGTTCTTTCGAGGTCCGTACTGCACGCGCAAGTTTTTCTTTCATTTCTTTAACGTGATCGAGTTGAAGGGGTTTTTTCTTTAACCTTTTTATCTTGCGGGTCATGTGAATAATGTCACGTGTCATCCACGGATTTTGTTTGTGAATTACTTTGCATTTATCAGGCACAAAGTTATCAATACAGAACTGACAAATGTCTTTAAAACGGCGCCAAAGTGTTGTCACGTCACTGTCGTTAAAGTCTGTGAGGCAGGTTTCCATATGTTCTATTACGGCTGCATCATTTGCGCGTGAGTAGTCCTTGAAGGATCGCTTTACAGGTTTTTCATATGAGGCGGAAGAGACTATGGGTACACCGATACTGACTAGACGGTGATCAGATATACCTTCTACAACTGCAACATTATACTCAGTTAACATTCTGGGCAGAAATACCAGATCAAGCACAGATTCGCAGGGTCCTTGCACACGTGTTGGCTCCTGAACTATTTGAATTAAATCGTGCGTTAGCATTATGTCAAGCATAATGTTTAAATGTTTACTGGTCCGCGAACGTGCTTGCAAACGTTCCCAATTGATGTCAGGTAAATTTAGGTCACCTACTAGTAACAATTTATTTGATTGGAATTGAGACAAGTTTCCTTGTAGCTTGACTAAATACTCAGGCGGCGCATCGGGAGGTCTGTAAATGGCGAACAAAACAAATTTGTGCCCCCAACACGTGATTTTTATGCCTAAACTTTCGAGACTTGGGTCATCTTCCAGGACAACAGCTTCTATATGGTTCTTAATAAGGACTGCAACGCCGCCTCCCCTAGAATTCCGATCCTTGCGGAAAACTTGATAGCACTGAGGGAACACATCTTCGTCACTTATTTCAGACCGCAGCCACGTCTCCGTTATCACTGCTATATGTGGATCATGCTCTAATAAAGTAACTTCCAGATTTTCTGTTTTGTTTAACACGCTGCGAGCGTTGAGGTTAATAATACGCAGTTGTTTGTCGCACTTTTGTAAAAAGCGTCAAGTTTCTGGCTGCGGGGAGGGTTTGCTGTTAATCTTTACACGCATGTTCTTGGCCTCATCCCAGAAAAAAAGTTCTTTATCAATCTTGAGTTTGTCATGAACTAGGTATATTTTTCTACCCTCAAGTTTATCAGCTTGTGCGCTGTACCACAGAAGCTTCCTTTTTTTTAGTGTAGCTTGAGAGTAGTCATTCCTAATACTTATGTTCGAGCCTTTAAGTTTTTTGCAGTTTTCAATTATCAGTTATATATATATATATATATATATATATATATATATATATATATATATATATATGTGTGTGTTTGTGTTGTGTGTGTGTGTGTGTGTAGAGAGAAAGGGGTGGGGGAAGAGAGAGAGAGAATTGTCGGGCCCTTTGCAGTGGCTACCACCACGAATATGGAGTTAACAAAATATCCGTCTTTGATACTAGTATGAAGCAGACCATCTGCGCTCTACTGCAGGGGTAAAACGAATTGCCACATGAGTAACATGGTCTTTTTTTCGTTGAATGGCACTCATCCTTGAAATATATATTTAATGTTTCATATTATGTGCAAGAACTCAAATATATTTTCGAAACATTGTGTCACTTGAGAGAGAAGTTGTTCCAACTTTGCATTTATACTTGTCATAAAGTATTACTGGCTTTGTCTCCTTGCATATCTCATAAAACTCGTATTCACAACCACGGTAGAGGCACCGGCGTAGAGAAGGAGGATCCCACATTTCACCGCAACGTTTTTCAGCATTTTCTAGCCACTGATACACTTCGCATTTCAATACCCCTGAAAGGAAAGCGTGGTATTAAAAAGTGCTGTTTATGAACGTTCATCAGAAGAAGTGCAATATACTAACAATATGGCGGCATAGCGCTGTAGTGTCGCGTTCGCATCATCAACAGATCACTCGCACCTCGGCTTTCTCCATGACGCTTTGACGTCCCTTGCGTGCAGTTTGAGCACGAATTGAAGGTCAGCTCTGCACCCGCGCTGCGCAAAGGCTGTTATATTTGAACTTGAAATAAACGCTGCGTCGGCATCCCTGCCGATTGATATTTGACAGCCCGTGGGATTGGAAAGTATGAACTCTATAGCATATGTTAGCAGGCATACGTTAACAGAATAAGGTACCGCATATTCTTAGGCGATTCTTACACTATTGTTTCATGATAACACTGATCATAAGTAAGCAGATTTGATTAGAGCTGGCCCGGCCGTTTTTGTTGAAAACAGAACCTTGATACTTGGTTACTGTGATATAACAATGCATGCTAAAAACCCTTCGTTGTTGATATTTTCTTAGGCTAGCAGTACAGCGTTCACTATTGGACGAGTAATATTGGCACTTTAAACATGTAAAGCAACCGAATAAATATTTTAGCGTGCAAATTGTTCGTAGCCTGTACAATATGACGAGATGACGGTCAAATGGTTACTCGAGTTCTCCGTTCTCTACAGCCTATATTTAAATTATAGGTTTTCATTCCGGCTCAGAGTTGTCACGAATGCTGTTATTAAGGTGACCACCTGGTAGGGAGAGAGTTTCCGCGCCTGTTTTCGTACATTTTTCCGATATTTTTCTGGCGACTCAACAGTCTTTGATTGCAATAAAGAGGAAAATAAGCATCGTTTTCCCTGAGCTACAATCAACCTTCACTTTTATTTCGCTTATCCTAATTCCTAGTTAGCATGTTGAAAAATTTTCACGCACGGATTACGACATGTCTTAAATAGAAATAAAAAGAAGCTCATCTATTTATTACGTGTATATTTAAAGTTCTGAATGATACACATTTATGTGGCCTATGGGCACCTTCTTCACTTGAAGATCTGAAGATACTGGATTGTAATCCCACCTAAATACAATTGTTTTCAGCTCAAATATTTTCCTTTAGTTCCAAAGGCGTGTTTCCTTCAATACTCAAAATATCAAATGTAACGTTAGCGTTTAAATGTGGGAACAAGGACGTGTTATTTAATTACCGACCAATATCTATTCCGCGGGTGTAGCTTAGAGAAGTTAATTCACGCATGATAAGTTTTGTTAATCTGTGTGATATGGTAACAGATACTCAGCTTGGTTTCGTGAAAGGCAGATCGACTACAGCTGCTTTACTAAGCCAAAAATAAATTATTTCAGAATCGTTTGAAACACAGTCTTTGCTCTTGTGATATATCATCATCATCATCATCATCATCATCATCATCATCATCATCATCATCATCATCATCATCATCAGCCTGATTATACCCACTGCAGGGCGAAGGCCTCTCCCATATTTCTCCACTTAACCCGGTTCTGTGCTAGCTGCATCCACTTGACCCCTGCGAACTTCTTAATCTCATCCGCCCACCTAACTTTCTGCCGCCCCCTGCTACGCTTTCCTTCCCTTGGAATCCAGTTTGTTACCCTCAGCGACCATCGGTTATCCTCTCTTCGCACTACATGTCCTGCCCATGTCCATTTCTTCTTCCTAATTTCTACTAGAATGTCGGTAACTTGAGTTATTTCTCTGACCCACTCTGCACGCTTTCTATTTCTTAATGTTACCCCTACCATTTTCGTTCCATAGCCCTCTGGGTTGTCCTCAACTTAAGTAGAACTCTCTTAAGTTAAAAAGCTTTTGACGATATTATGATAACATATTACTCCAGAAACTTAGCCATTATTTCTTCAGAAGTAATTTCAGACTTCTCACAAGTTACTTGAAACATCGCCGCCACGCAGCTGCTATCCATAATTGCTTGTCCGAAATAACGCACATCTAGTGTGTTCCTCAGAGAAGCATCTTAGAATCGCGCTTATTCAACCTCTGCATCATTGGCATTGTTCGAACTAGTGAAACTGTCAAATTTATTATTTATGAAGATGATGTGAGTTTGTTTTTTACAGCTACCGCTATCTGAGAATAAGCTCTAAACGCGAACGCATCTCTTGAAAGGCTATTTCACCGGAGCAGAGCGTCTTTTTGTAAACACAATAAACACAAAATCAGTTTTATTCAGGGCTGAACCTAAATCCGCGGCTGCAAAACCGAATCTCCTGCTTGGACGTAGCCATTTGAATGATAATACAGGAAAGTATGTCTTGGGATCTTCATGTAATAATCATTGCTCTTAACGTTCGAGGACCGCCGCCATTCTATCTAAAGTTCACTATTTATTGCCTGTTGCGATTAAAAAGTTAATTTACAACTCACTATTTCTTTCTCACCTAAATTACAGCCACCTAATAATTGGTACCACTATATTTACAAACTTCGCTAAATTGAAAACGTTACAAATAAAGCGGGTCGTATTATTGCTGGCGTACCATATAACACACATACCAAACCTATATTTTGTTGACTCAAAAATATGCCAGTCGTTAAAATGCCGCTTTAGTATGCCGCTTTTAATTGCCTTTTGTTCATTTTGCTCATATTATCTCTGTTACTTGCCTTTTGTTCTTTTCCTTGTTGTTTTTTACCCACCCCTGCAACAGCCCAATAGAACTGCAGTACGTACAAATATATGAATGTCAAATTATAAGGCATCACTATCATACTTGCACCAGAACAAGGAAGAATTTTTAATAGACTATCAGAATTAACAATGAGGTATAATGCTTACACAACCAGAATGAATGGAACATGGTGCATACCTTGATCTCGTACTAATTATGGCAGACAAATGCTTCAGCACCGAATTCCCAACATGTTAAACCGCAACATTTAACATTCATTAACTTATATGGTACATAATTTTGTCCACACAAATGTTTGTATTTTGTTACAGGGCACAGTAAAAACATTTTGTGATGATTGTGTGTATATATATATATATATATATATATATATATATATATATATATATATATATATATATATATATATATATGTCTAAAGATGTGCCTAAGACAATAATAAATGTACTGCACTTCTCATTTTTTTTTGTATATATGAAATGTACTTATGAAATGTGTGCTTCAATATTAAATTTATTTTCTTTTTTATTTCATTGACAAATTATGTGTTCAAATGTGTGGGCTACCGTTGCTTTTTACAAGGGGGTACAGTCCCTTTCAAGCCATAAACTGGCTTTTTGGCAGTGCGCTCCAGCATCAAACAGGCTGAATAAATTTTGATTTGATGAGTGTATTTTTCTAGCGAGCATATCTACCTAGAGCATTATTTAACTTTCATTATCGAGTTAGTAATGGCCTGGTACAAATACTGTGTTTATGATCTTTAAGTGTGCCCACAAAAATGGCAGCTTAGTTAAGATATATGTGGTTTGCGTGCGGCAAGCCGCGAGTAATGTCTCGCCGCTAGCTTCACTCAAATGAGACGTATTAACATGTACGTGCTTTTTAGAATAAAAAATGAGCTTAGCATGATAATAATACAAAGTGGAGATGGAAACTATAATTAATGCATAAACGTTAAGTGGTACGTTTGAGGAGTTTGTCGCCAGAACTATGTCGGCAAAATTGCCTCAAATTGGAGGCGACAAGAAAATAAATACTTCCAGGCAATGGAGGATAAAAAATTGCAGCTAAGAAAAAATTGGGGCATGTTGAATCATTATTTAATTATTTGGAGCCAAATAACTCTATCAGGTGGTCATATAGCCAACCGGAGTAAATGCGACGTCTGAAGTGATCACGTAATACCTAACTTCCGGTCACGTGACGTATGAGGACGTCATAAAAGTGACGTAGTGATGTGGATGACGGGATCTGACGTCATTGTGACGTTCGGATCTGAACAAATCGGAAGTGTAGATGATTGGACACGAATGAGCCGAATAAAGGAGTGAAAGTGATCAGAAAGTGTGTAAACTGTCGTTTCATCGAAGAAAAACGTTCGAAAAGCACTGCGAAATCTGCAGCAGAGAAATACTAAAGCTTAGCGTTCTTACGGCTCACGGTGCGTTGCCTGACCCTTGTCGGATGCTACCAGTGTTCGTTGAACACATGTATGTACGCAGTCTTCCTGTAATTAGTTCGCAGGAAATTTAACACGCAATATCTGTCACCCGCGGAATCTCGGTGAGGCATCTCGCAGACAGAAATCGCGGAGGCGAGATTTTTAACAAGAGATTTTTACCTAGAAAGCCTTTCGCCTTACAATATGAAGCAAATTGCGCAGCTTGCTAAACAGTGTCGTCACCGACACAGGTGCTATCATAATTTCCCCAGTGTTAAGTCTACAACCTGCATACGATATACCGTAGGCAGCAGCAACGCTCAGACTTACGCGTTTCCCCAATGCATATTGTGCATTAAAATTGGAAACTTTTGCTGTTTTTACACGTATAACAAGTTTTATACTTTCAGGACTTGGATTCTATTGCGCACATTAAAAATATCTAGCCGGTGTAGAGGTATCAATATGGACGGGCTACAACCACACACTGGACCTCCAGTGAAGTGGGATAATTTAGGGCTTGTCTATTAGGATATCTTTCCAAAAAAAATGGGCATTGCATAAATACGAAAGGCTTGTTGTGAGCAGTCATATTAAATTTCCTTCTCTAACCCACCAAGCGAGATATCCTAACTTGCGTTCGTTTCAGTGGTAAATGCATGTCCAGTGCATAGAAAATGTTCGAATGCTTTTAAAGCCGCATAACAATTATGGGCTTATAATAATATCTTTAAAAATTGCGTAATTTATCTGATGGGAAAAAATTGAAATAAAGTAGACATAACATTTATGCACGGCACGAAGGTCTCTCTTACCATTTCTTCGTGTTATGGACAAAATGAAACACTTTTCTGTGTCATTCCAATACCGCAAAGTATATTTTTTTCCTGATTGAAAGTCTGAAAGTACAATGTAATATCAGCTTGAACCAAGCGCATTTTAAAAAAAATTGTAAGTAAGGAACCACATTTGGAATGCAAAGATTTGTAGGCACGGTGAAAAAAATCGCATTGTAGTAGCGCGAACAATATAGGCTAATAAAAGTCAATGATAACTGAAAAACATTTTTCTGTTTTTTTTCGAGTGTTGTCAAAAGCAGATGTAAAATTACGTTCTGATCCACTTATTCATAAAGTAGCTACCCTTCTCCCTTTCCAAAAGCTTGACAACACTACTTCTTTGAAAAACACCTTTAAAACAGTAACAGAATATGCAAAAATTTCCACATATATAGCACATGATGTGCGAGGAGACAGACGGCGGCTGCAAAGAGTATGCTGCAGATATGTTGATTGAAAAGTGGAAGGGTATAAAGAGGGCATTGTACTTCAGCATGATCAGTCATGACAACTTTCTGCGAACGCGCCGCCCTAGGAAAGACTCTGTGAAAATGACACCGCTTTTCTGGAAAGGAGCACTGGACTAAGAACTTATCAAAAATTTATTGTTGCCATCTTCATCGTAAGATTCAGAACGCCCACTGTCGAACGAACCTCGGTTCCTCAGTTCCCAAACTCCGCCGGTCTAGCTACGCTATCGGCATTACCAATGCGGGAAAGGCACGGCATTTCATACGCCATCCAGCAGGCTGTGCGGAGACCCACTCTGACTAGAAAACAATCAGACGACACCTAGTTGCAGGGCTTTTCCCTTCGTTACGTAACGGTCCAGTTAATATTTAGAAGACTAAGCCTCCGTCCCTGCACGCCAATGATGCATCTTCTGCGGCTCATTTACCGTTTTTCATTTATTCGCTTTGAGCTGCATTATTGCACCTCTCTTCTCTTTGTTATGTTTTCAAGTCTTACAGAAAAAAGCTTGACTTAATCAACTTGACTGAAGCACCAAACGCTTAGCCGTCTACGCAACAATTTTGGTCTTTGACAACCTTCGATGAATACTTGGAACGAAGGGAGCACTAAAAATGACAACCACATAACAGGACGCGATACAAATAACTCTATTATCAGCTGATTATTTTATGAGCTGGGTAAATTTGTAGAAGTGGTCATGTCACATGACAAACTTGGGCTCTCCGGCTATCTTTGACAGATTGAACTATAACAGATATGAATGGTTTATCGCCTCTTCGGTAGTGAAAGGTCACTATCGTCCAAAACAGTTTACCAAAAAGAAATAGATATCAAGGAACCGCGCATGACATTGGACCCGACAGGGAAGGCCTGTTAGATTTTGACTTCACACCTATTTCTGCAGAAAACAGCGCTCAGCCGATTTAACGCGTATCGAGGAATCGCTAATGCCATAATCCGCTTTCATCTGTGTGTAGAAAACTTCTTTTCTTTCCTTTTCCTTGCTTCTTTAAAGTCGGGCGCGAACTTGCATTGCGTTACTTGGATAACTAGGTCATATTCCGTGGTTGTCTTTTTTAGCGCTGTTTCCGTTCCAAGTACGGAGGATACTTTACGTGAAAGCCACCTCCTTGTTCACTTGGCAAGAATTTACATTTGATATATTGGTGCACCAGTTTCACATAGGCTGATATATAAGCATACGTAAAGGCACAATATCTGGCTTTCATAGCATATTCGTTATACGTCTGGAATAGCGGTGTCGTCTGCCATTCTAAGCCCACTTCCAAGTACGCCGATTTGCTGCGATGTGCGCTCATTAGGCCCTGTTTACAAAGCAAAGAAGGCGATACATGTATGATACTTCTCCCTTTTGGGCGTGCTATCTGTACTATTTTCCTTATAACTACCTTCCGTGCCCATTGTCTTGGAATCATTCTTGATATTGCTAATACTTTGCCCTCGCCATAGCCCTCTCTTAAGTGCAACCAGCCTCAGGTTGGTTCCTGATCAATACTGCGTACCGGTCTATAAAACTAGCACGCTCACCGTTCCATGCACATTCTACTGTAACCACCGTCTTTGTGGTGCCGTGGCAGAGGTTCCTGGTATTGCTCTCTTTCCTCCAAAAGTACACCCTCGGGCTGCTCGAGAGGTAACTAGCACCTGCCTGCACGTGGAATATTTCTCCAAATACGATTCTTTTAAAACTTGCGTATCACGAAAGAAATTACGGAGATCAAGGCAATGCGCATCCAGCAACTACTCTTTCGGCACTCATAGCTTCTCTTGATAGCTCTCGTGGCTATTAACATCCCTAATCCAACCAGTGAATAAAAAAAATTAGTGATATGCTGTTAGAGTGCTGCTTACAGTAGCATAAAACAATTTGATCGGGAGAAAATAACAATAACAGACTACCAGGAATAACACATGATGACGTTCACCAGAATCTCAGAAAAATAACCAATGCCTAGATTGAATAACATGTGTGCTTAGGCAAAAATATTAGAATACGTTCGCGCACCATTGTGCAATGATTAACTCTGTAGACGTCTTTTTTTCCAGTTTTGACATCGGCGCGTCTGTAGATCTCATATATGCTTTCTTCTATCGAGTCTGTTCCGAGTGTATTGCCTTGTAAATGAATGTATTTGTTTTTAAAACTATTGTAAGGACTTCAAATAACTCTTTTCGTTGACTGTTCAGTTATCGTCATAATCCTCACAGAACAATGTCAACTCCAGGGCGAAGGCACCTCCCATATTACTCTAATTAAAATGGCGTAGTGCTAGCCGCATCCGCTTCATCCCTACGGCCTTCTTTACCTTATCTGCCCACCTAACGTTATGCCGCGCCTTGCTCCACTTTCTTTCCAAAGCTCATTTTGTAGTCCTCAATTTAACTAGACCCTTTGTCGTTAGCCTCCGTGTACCATAGAAACTATAGGAAAGGTGCAACTGTTATATACTTTTATCACGCGTGGTACCGGCTAGCTGCTAGTATTAGTTTGTGAGTGCTTGCCAAATGCACTCCATGCTTGTCATCATCTCCTAGTTATTTGGCCTTCATGTTCCGGATCTGCAGCTACGATTTGTTCTAAGTAGACATATAGGTCCACAACTTCCAGTGCTTCCCTACCTACTGCAAACCGCTATTTCTTCCTGCGGCTGTACAACATTGATTATATCTGCTTATTATTTTTAGTTCTACCTATCTTCTTTCCGGTCTAGGCCATGAAACACTATTTGAAATTAATCCCTTTAGTGGCTTAGCAAGGCAATCTTATTAGCAAATTATAGATCACTGAAGTATTCTCGAAACAACTTTTATCCCTACCTGCTTGCATTCTAAGTCTCTAAACACTTTCGCTAAGCAAACTATGAATGTTAGCTCAAGTATTCCCGAATTGAATAATGATTCCTCTCGAATGTAGAACATAATTTTTATCATATCTTTATGGCCAATTTATGCACGTAACAAACAATATTTTCGCTACCTAGCCTAAATAATTTAAGCATATAGGGTGCGTATTCTGCTTAAGAGACTAAAGGTCTATGATGACAGTATTATAGACATAAGTCGGGAAGTTCATCAGTCCAAACCCTCTTCGTCCTATGGCAGGAATTCACAGCTACCAGTCATAAACAAAATGTATCTCCGATTATCAAAATATATGAGTGCATAACAAAGGAGCAAGCAAGCAATCACATTTGGAAAGTTATTCGAGAGAAGGTGGCTGTCACAGCAGATGTTTGCATGAGGTGAGAACATAAAACCTGGTTTTAAAGTTAAGACCTTGAAACTTCGGATGACTTTATCATCGCGATGTGCCCGGTCCTTGTGCGAACAAAGGTGACATAGTGCGTGTGCTTAAGCGTGAACCATCTGCACCGTGAACTAGTGAATATTATTACGAGTCCTCACGGATTACATGTCTATAAAATATCTCGGTGTTGAGTACGCGATTATTTTCTTTGTGTGTTGACAGCATCTGGAGCTTGGCAACATTCATTGCAAAGTGATTTCGAAATCAATCAGATGGTTGCTTACCGTACATAGATCTCACTCTCATTATGGCGTCGGGGTTTTCGCCTTCGCCCTTTTCTAGAGTTCCAGTCAGCCTTTCATGATGTCTGCAAAATAGCGATTTATATTTTTAATAATCAAAACTTTTGCCTAACAGGTCGAGGTATATAATTTCATACAACTCTGTAACATACACGCATTCGTTGGGAAATAATTAAAAAGGCATGAAAACATATTGGCAAAAACATGCCAGCGATGCTAAATAAAAACTATTCGCCAACGATTATATCTCCTAATATATAATCTTGCGTACGGCATATATTGTTTAGCATGCCAACCGCACAGCACGTCTCGTAGCCTCACACTATACACCAAAGACAGATGACGACCGGAAGTGCCGATCACGCATGGAATCACTCGGGAACTAGGTTCCTAAATTTAAATCTTCATTCGTTCTCTTCGACAAGAAAGTTTATGATTATTACTTAACAGCCGCTTTGTTAGCGCCGTTTCACGAGACGGCTCATCAGGAACTGTGTTCCTCGCGACTAAGAAATTTTCAGTACACAAGCGCTCGCGTCACAAGACTACTGTTTCTTACTCGTTGCTTCTACATGAGTGGTGATCTTCGCGAGCGATATTTGGTATGCGACGCGTGCGCCTAAATGCGTGTAATGGCTTCGCTCATTCATTCATCGCAGCAAGCACATAGGTTTGTCACTGGACGCGAAATGAAGCTCGCAATCAGGCCGAGCATCCAATCGAGCAGCCTAACCCTCGGTACGAGAAGAGCCCCAAGCGCTGTTAGGCGCGCGAGGCAGCGCGGGGCGGCTGTAAGGAAGAGCACTAGTGCTCTAAGGACGTATTTCCGTGATAGCGGTTGGCACCAGCGCTGTTTTTATGCATATTGTTAAGGTTTATTTACAGAGTGATTCTTCACCTTAGCTTAGTGCGCCAACCAAGAGATAATGAGCTCCCTCTTCCTCAACCTCTATTTTGGAGAGCCTCTTTTTCAGACTTCCTTGTCCTCTTCTGTGCGCATGCCTGACATTTCCCCCTTCGAAGTCGAAGCCCCTGGGCTGTCAGTCAGAGTCCCGAGAGTGGCAGCGCTTCATTCTTGGGACATGGACAACTTGTGTTTTCCGAGAGGGGCGGCCTTGGGAACATTGGCGAGACACGACGTAATTCAACCCATTAATGAGTGTGAACATAATAAATGGGCCTGTGTAGTGCGACAACAGCTTCTGGGACAAATCACGCTTATGGAGAGGTATCCAGAGCAACACTAAGTCGCCTGGAAGGTAGGAGACATCCTGATGCCGACGATCGTAGCGCTGCTTAGAGCGGTCCTGCGAGGCCAGAGTGCGTAATCGGGCGAGCCGACGAGCTTCTTCAGCGCGGCAGAGGGTGCTCGAAACAGAAGGCTCGGTGTCGAGAGAGAACGGCAAAATGGTATCTAGAGAACGCGAGGGCGTAGAGGAGAAAAAGTGGACTATAAGCAGTTGTGTCATGCTTCGAGGTGTTATAGGCCTAACTAATGAATGGAAGCACGTCATCCCAGTTTTTGTGCTGCTAGTCACATAAGATGCCACAGAAGATTGAAGCTGCCAGCTGCGTCAATGAGCCCAAGTCTGTGAAAGAACTCGGGAGCTTCCTAGGACTTTGCTCTTACTTTAGACGCTTCATCTCTAAAAATTGCTGACGTAGCCTACCCGCTCACATGCCTCTTGCAGAAAGATAATCCTTTCAAATGGGCTCCTGAATGTGATTCTACGTTTTGCCAGCTCAAGGTTCTTCTTACATCGCGGCCCATACTGCGCTATTTCAGCCCGACAGCTTCCACTGAACTCCACACTGACGCACGTGGCATCGGCGTGGATGCTGTGCTCATACAAAAGCATGACGGAAACCAACAAGTTGGCGCTTACGCAAGTCGCACCTCAGCAAGTCTGAACGCAATTATTCCGTGACGGAGCAAGAGTGTCTTGCCGTCGTTTTCGGCGTACAGCGGTTTCGCTCGTACCTTTATGGAGGTGCCTTTACAATCATCACCGATCATCATTCGCTTTGCTGGCTGGTGAATGTACGCGACCCGTGCGGTTGGTTTACCCGCTGGGCATTACGCCTTCATGAGTTCAATTTTACAGTGGTGTACAAAAGTGGCCGCCAACACGCTGACGCTGACTGCATCTCGCGGCTGCCTCTCGCAACTACCCTCTGCGATGACAACTTTGACGATTTTCTTGCTGCCTTTTCCGTACAATTCCGGATCTTGCCACTTTCCAGCGAGAACACCGAAAAGATCAAGACAATGTATCACGTTTTGAAAAAGCTCGTGATCCGGCATCTGCGAACCCTTTCTGCATTCGCGATGGCTTGCTGCATCGAAAAAATTACTCGCCTGGCGGTGCACGCTTTCTGCTAGTCGTTCTGGCTAGCCTCTACTCCTCCGTTTATTTATTTATTTGGTTCTATCAGGGCCGTTGAGGCGTTACAGATAGGAGTGGTTTGACTACTTATAGAAAAATTTTAACTAAGAATTTTTTCAACATAGGTGATGAAGAAGCGCAGGTTTGTACGCTTCGGGTTCGGAAATGGAGACGCTATGCGCGATGACGTTACAGCTGGGCACTTGGGGTTTGCCAGGACTCTTACGCGCATTAAGGAACGTTTCTACTGGCCAAATATGCGTCGAACGACTCAGCGTTACGTGAACTCCTGCGTGCAGTGCCAGTGGTTCAAGCTCCCCACAACTTCTCCGTCGAGCCACTTATATCCGATGACACCACCGACCACACCATATGAGCAAGCGGGTGTTGACCTCATAGGTTCGTTTCCTCGCTCGCACAAAGGCAATCCTTAGGCCATCGTGTGCGTTGATCATCTCACGCGTTACTACAAAACTGCAGCCATCCCTTTTGCCACCACCACTGCCGTCTCTTTCTTTCTTCTTCACACTTCCTTGTCCTCTTCTGTGCGCATGCTTGACAATATTTAATGTCCGTGTGCATAGAACAACTCTTGAAGTCTTGAGGGAAGTAGGCTTTCAGCCTTGCTCTTCGTGTTTCTACCAAGGTAGCACAGAATGTGGGGCCCTGTAGGTCCGATGTTGGCAAATGGGGCTGGGGCAACCATCATAAAACCTGCATCGGTCCGCAATGGGCAAACGTCGGCAAGCCCTATTTGTGCTTGCCCCTTTTCCTCCTGCATGGGTCCTATAGCGTCGTTGCTCGCTCTAATACAAAGCACATTCCTGCATCCAGACCACAAGGGTTCCTTGTTGGATATTTGAGGGAAATCCAACCTAAATTTGGGCTCTTTAGGGGAAACCCCTTTTAAATTCGTAATAAGGTCGCCCTCATTAAATCTTTGTGGGAACTACATCGGCTGTGGGGGGGGGGGCAAGAAAACGAACATGACCACATGCTGCCCAGATTGGCCCCTTGTAGCATACTTGAGAGCAGCCGGAACATGACTTAAAGCTCAATTTGGGCAAGCCCTCGTGAAGCCCAAATGTGGCAGCCTTACCTGAATCGCTTTAGGTCCCACATCGGCCGTAATGGGGCGAGAAGGCGGGTGTCCCTGCATATTGCACAAATTGGTCCCTTGTGGGTATTTCGAAGGCACTGTTGTGCCCGGCCAAAGCCGCCCAGAAATTCAGCCGGACGCCAAACTTCTTCGGGAAACGCCTCCTTCACAAAATTTGGATACTTCTCTGCAAAGCATTAGTGCACTAGAGGCGAGCCGTGCCAAAGGGAAAGAAGCGACGTGTTTCAACATGAGCTGAGCGTCCGGACAGCACGACCACGTGTCCCTGACGGTGAACCCCTTCTGGCCCCGCGGCATATTTGAAGCTAGAGCGTAGCAAGCTCTCCCATTGGCCCTGCGAAAGTGCTGCCGTCGGATTGGACCATTTGAGCGTCAACGGTTTCTCTGTGAAGGAGTCTCAGGTGCTTCCGTTCGGAGACTCCGAGTGTGAGTTCATCACTAGCGTCCCTCGGGAGCAGTTCGCACCCTGACAGTGCGGACGCGGCGGAATCTCCCCGGCCGTCGCTGCGCGAGAACAGCCGCTTATGGCTAGTTAGCTTTCGGCCCCAGAGTCGAACTCTTTGTGTAAATGCCTGTAAACAGTGTTAAAGCATTTTCTTCATCTCACCAGCGCCGACTCGGATTCATAGTTACCGACCAGGGAGCTGACAGCCCTCGTTCACGAAACGAGTGACTAGCGCTACGCAACCAACTCCTTGGCACAACCCTGTTGATGGTGGGCTTCTGTGTGATAACCTCACCGGCACAACATTGGATGGCAGCTGCGGGATCGACCGGCGTCAGGCACCTCTGCGCGGTAAGTACCTGAAGTTTCCCTCAAACAAGACTTTCTCTGACACACAGGGTAGCATAGAGAAAGGCTGAGCGTAGCATTGTAATAACCTTGCGTGTTTCAAGCCTACGGGAAGTGTTTTAAAAACCAAGGCATGCTAAGAGGGCAATCAGTGTGAGAAAAGCTTGCGCGTCTCTTGCTAGGAGCCAGACAGCGAACATCTAGTACACTATTCTAAAAAGGCAAACAACAAGAGGCCGGCGTAAAAGATGGAGAGTTACAAGGTCAGAGAACTTCTTCAAATTTGTGAGGAGTTGGGCATCGATTTGGGCTCAACAAAAAAAAGGAATTTCTTGAGATCATGCAGGCAGAAGAAGTGACGGTTGAGGAAGTCGCGGAGGCCTGGATGATATTCAAGAGAGAAAAGGGTAGGAGGAAGCCACAAGACTAGAACTCCAAAAGCGCGAGGAGTGTGAAAAGCTAGAACACCAAGAGTGCTATGAGCGTGAGAAGCTTGAACACCAAGAGCGCTATGAGCGTGAAAGGTTAGAATGCCAAAAGCGGTTTTCCCGCTTAAAGAAGCTTATCCAGCTTGAGCTTTCGGCATATGAAAGAGATGTTGAAAGGCATGACACTTTAATTGCCATTCAAGGTAACAGTTCGAAGCCGCGGGAAAGTCTGCAACCGTTCCTCATCGCCAAGGATATGGCAGAGTACTTGGCAGATTTCGAACGTGTCTGCAAAAGTAAGCGCTTCAAGCGAGATACTTGGGCACAACAATCGGTAGCTCTTCCCTCCGCTGATGTGTCGGAAGAAATCAAGCGCGTCTTAGACGTTGACATGAAAATATTTGAGCGCAGCAAATAAGCTGTTTCACCTTGTCGATAGACTGAGGCAAAGAAATCGGGCAACACATATATGCACTATCACAGATTTTTTTTTTATTTTTCCCACGTATTCCTTTAACAAAGAACGGCAGCGGCAATTTCGGCTCGGGCGGTGCACATATACAGATCCGCCGCCACCGATCTGGCTCTCTGATTGCCACCGCACAGGGGTTGCATTGGAGGAGGAGCGAAGAAAGGAATTAAGTTCGAGCCGGCGCTTTGACAACCGGAGATTGGCAGGAAGAGGGGGGAGGGGGGCGGCGTGTACACCCAGCGGAAAACGATGGGGGCAGAAGCGCGCGCAGCAAGCGGAGAACGCGATAAAGGGAGGAGGGAAGAGATAGCAGCGACTGACTGATGCTGCTGACGCCGATAGTGAGTCAACCCCAGCTGCGGAGTTGGTTTCAGGAACAACGCCGCCGATGCCGACGCAAACAATATGATACCCTCGCTTCCGCAGCGCCAAGAACCAGGTCTAGCCGTGGGAAGGTGGTCACGTATTCGTCGACGTGAAGGGGCCTACGTGAAATAACCGGCGCGTCGGCAACTGAAGAGCACCCTATCCGCCACACAGGAACAGCGGGGGGGGGGGGGGGGGGACCCTCTCCTCTTCTTTCTGCATGGCGGCGACGGTGTTCTATGCAGTCACGTTATCTTGACTCTCTAGCGGCGTCAGCGGCATCCAGCGGTATCAGTCGGTCGCTGCTAGCGCTGGGGGGATGAAAGGAGGGCGGAGCTGGTTACGAGGCCGACGACGACGCCGACGCGAAACCCAGGAACGGACGCCAAAGAGCTGCGCTCTAAAATTACGATTACCTGAAAGAGTCTTTACTGAAAAGACATCGGCTGTCACCAATGAAACTTAGGGACAGGTATCAGCGGGAGAAAAACTGTACCAAAGCTTTTTTGGATGTGGCGTATCAATTGAAAGCCGATGTAACCGAATAGCTAGACAGTCAGGAAGCCTCGGAGCAAATTGTACTTGCACCAGAGAATGAAAAACAGCTTTGGGAAGCTGCCGAGAAACGCGACCGCCGCAGCGAGCCGATCGAACCTCGAACAGAAGTGTTTCGGTTTACCTTGGTCGAGCCACTGGCAGCTGAGACGGTTGGAGCCGACTCCATTGGCGAGAAATCCGAAGTGACACCGTCCTGCACGCATTCCCACGCAGCTGTAAGCATTCCACCAGTCGAGAGTGGGGAACTGGCCGTAAATCAACCGCCTGACAACTCAGAAGCAGAAGTTGTCAAGCATGGCGGAGATGTAGTCAGGCTACTAGACGACAAATTGGCGATTTCCTCAGAAGCAGAAGTTGTAAGGCGTGGCGGAGATGTAGGCAGGTTAGGAGACGACAAGTTGGCGATTTCCGAAAGAAGCGTTGTCGTAGATCATCACTCGGGGATAAATGAAAGGCCGTTCGTGGAAACTGCGCAGCCCACGAGTGTTGAACAGTGAAGGCACACCCATGACGCGGACGCTGTCGAGAGCCACACTTGTAAAGTCGACCGCGAGCGACTAGACAGGAGCCATGAATCTTCCTGTCCTGACGCGCACATTCGCGAAACCCCTAGCGCGAACGCGGACCCCACGCGACCCGAAACGCCGCAGCTGTCGGACGAACGTGCGGCACACCAGCTGATCAATGTAACTTGAGTGGCGAGCCTGCAGATGATATGCCTAGCTCGGGGGCTGGCGTGAGCGAGCCTTGTCCTTGTTCGGACGCGACTGGAAGTGCGTCATGCTCTGCTGGCCGTGATGCAGGCGCGGCGCTGCACTCCGACGATGTCGGCGCCATACTAGCTCCAGTTACCGGCACCTTGAAAGAGCTGGCACCAAAGGAAAGAAAGCAAATATTCACGTGCTGCCGCCGAAAAGAGCCGAAAGGCAGGAGCATGAAAGAATGCTCTCATCGAAAGGTGAGAAAACACAAACGAACGCGAAAGGAAAAGAAGCGGCGATCCCAGCGGCACGAATGTGCGTGTGCTGAGAAAATGCGCGATTGGTGCGCAAAGCGTTAGGAACGAAACAGATCGTTCAACAAAGCTAGCAACTTATGTATGTCTGTTCTTTCACGCACAAAGTGGAAAGAAAGGTCTCGTAGAGAAATGGACAGCCGAAGTTGTAGCGGAGGGAGGAGAGCAAAACCGCCCAAATACTGCTACGCATTCTTCCGCTTGCGGAAGAGAGCAGCACAGTGCGAACTCGCATGCTTTGAGTTATGCATTCGAGACGTAGCTACAACGCTACCGAGGGGCCACGAGCCGCATGTAATAACTGCTGGCTGCGGTACGATACACAGGCGCACGCGACCCAAACCTAATACTACCTTCGACGAGAGTTTCGTCGCTAGCGGGAATGCTCTAGGTAGATCGGGGCAAAATTGAATGACCTTCTTGCTTCCTCAGTTGTGGTTTATGGCCCAAGTGATTTCAAGGAGACTCTTTTCCATTACTGATTAATAATCTTCTTTGCTAATTAATGTATCACAAAATGCGCAAAATTGTCGTTTGATCCTTGTGTACTGCATCCTACACTTGTCTCTTGTTGTAGTGGGAGCAAAGAGGGGGCAAAAATCTAGCTAACTGAATTTGAAATTTTGCCTGTGTCTGGTGTTTGACGGGCGACCGAGGGTAATTGCTTGTGTTGGGTGTGTCCTGTTGTCGATCGGTTTCGAAAGCCGCAGAACAGTCTACCGTTACCAGTGGCGAGTGGCAAGGGCATCGGAGCAGCCCGAGGAGGTTGATCGGCGTGCCCCGGCAACAAGGCTGTCGGCAGAGATCGTGACCTGTCGAGTGGAACCGTGAGGCTACCTGGCGCCCGGACACTGGATGTGACCTTGGAGGAACCTGGCGAATGAGCGCGCCCGGCATCCGAGCCACATGGGAGCAGCTCGTCTTCCCGGCGCATTGTCTGATGGCGGAGGGGCTGTTGTGCCCGGCCAAAGCCGCCAATAAATTCAGCCGGACGCCAAACTTATTCGGCGAACGCCTCCTTCACAAAATCCGGATACTTCTCTGCAAAGCGCCAATGCACTGGAGGCGAGCCGTGCCAAAGGGAGAGAAGCGACGGGTTTCAACATGAGCTGAGCGTCCAGACAGCACGGCGCCGTGGCCCTGACGGTGAACCCCTTCTCGCCCCGCGGCATATTTGAAGCAAAAACGCAGCAAGCTCTCCCATTGGCCCTGCGAAAGTGCTACCGTCGGATTGGACCATTTGAGCGTCAACGGTTCTCGGTGACGGAATCTCAGGTGCCTCCGTTCGAGACTCCGAGTGTGAGTTCGTCACCTCGGGACCAGTTCGCTCCATGACAGTGCGGACGCGGCGGAATCTCCCCAGCCGTCGCAGCGCGTGAACAGTCGCGTATGGTTATGTTAGCTTTCAGCCCCAGAGCCGAGCTCTTTGTGTAAATGCCTGCAAATACTGTATAAAGCATTTTCTTCATCTCACCAGCTCCCTGGCCGGTAGCGACGAATCGCTACCGGTGGGCTACTGTTGACGGTGGGCTACTGTGTGAGAACCCCACCGGCACAACAGTACGTGCAGCAGCAGGTGGGCTCTAGGCTCACACAGAACACCCAGCCCAATTGGGGCTGCCCCCACAAGACCACTGTAGGTTCCACATCGGCCGTAAGGGGGATAAAAGACGTGCGTGCAATTGTGTAATTATATTTCCATCCTTTATTTGTATTAACCTTACCCTAAATTCCTATTATAGATGATTTGTATAACGGTTGTTGCCATTTTGAGTCGGTTAGAAATATTACATGGCTTTATTTCTCGCACTCAGGCAAATTGCGCTAAAAATTCTAAAACATGCGAATTGCTAACTGTAGCTCCTTATATGGTTGGAGCGGATAGCCTGCGACTCAGCACAATATTACTGTTCAGAACACACATCTCCATAGCCTGAACAAGATGTACATAAAATTATTTAGGCTTGATTAATGTTATGGTTTATTTTAAAATTTATTACTGATGCCGTTTAGAGAGAGCAGACATGTATAACGTATTTACCTAATTATGTGCGTGAATATTGACTGGGTGAACTTAGACTGGGGCTTCTCATCCATTATTTGCGAAGGTCCCCTATGAGAATAACGTGGGCAAGCCCAAGTGCTGCTTGTACTAAGAACCCTCATCGGTCCTATGTCATTTTCTTAGGGGCTAACTGAAAAAAAAAAAATAAATGTTCATCCAGAGCGGCTGCCCGAATGTATCCAAAGTAGGACCATCGGGGGGAGTAGGCGGAATATGCCCTTTTGGAAATGCGGGAAAAATGTGCGCAGCCCCTCAAGGGCCGCTTGCATTGTTCCCTAGTGGGGCACATCGAGGCTTTGTCGACCGCCCTTCAGGCACACGTCGACCCCTCTTGCAGCACCCACATTGAGCTCACCGGGGCTGTCCTGCGTTGCCTACATCGGACCCACCTAGGCCCCCTCTTCATAGCCCACATTGTACTACCTGGATATTTTATGAGTACTGATAGCAATACACACTGTTTGCAGGGCATGAAGCTCCGACGAATCAATTTTAAAATGCTTATTCCCTGCGAGTGCATAATATGCTCTAGTTGCGAAACGAGGGGTCGTCCTAGGCTACATAAATTACTAAACGGTTCTTTGACAGATATAGCAATCTACCGCTCGATTCTCCAGCGGTACCGTTCGCGTCACTGTTCGAACAGAGAACGCGTGTGTCTGTATTTGAAAATGAGGTGATATGAACAGGAAAAACAGATGCGAAAGCTCCTACGCGCTTAGAATTAGACGCCTTACAGAGAAAAAGAGGCATGTTTCAGTGTACCAAAACTTTATTACAGACATAGGCAGCGCGAAATCTGTGCGCTTACTAATTCTCCATAGGAATGTCAGCGGAATCACCGTCAAGTATTGGTGTCTATACAACGTGCTGGCAAATGTGGCTCACACGAGTTGTTCCTATATCTCATTTCAGCACGGCGCGCTGACGGAGCAGTATCATTTCTGCTACCGCGAACTCATTGTTCTTTTTGATTCTTTTATCTTAGCACCACGATTCTCCGCTAGGGGGCCAACGGAGGCGCATGTGCTTCGTGTCGCCTTAGGAAAACAGTCATGGTAGCCCTCACATTTGACGGGCACAAATTACCCCAACACATCTTCTACCAGCAAGCGACCCCGGTCCGGCAATACAAGAAAACCACACCGACGTGCCTGAAATGCGGCCAGGTAGGCCATCGCCAAGATGTCTGTCCTCATCCGGATGCGTCATGCTGCCCCTCCTGTTGTGTTCAGAACCCACCTTCTGGCCATGAGTGCACAGTTACCTGTTTCACCTGCGGAGGCGATCACCTCACCAACTCAAACAGATGCAAACTTAAATATCGGACACCAGCCCCCCGAGATCAGCGATCTGGCACCGATCAAACCAGCACCCGCTCATCCAGGGACGGACAACGCTAGCAGCACCATGAGCCACATAAACATCAAAGCCTGCTGTCATCCAGCGGAGGCTCTGCAAACTCCCGGCGTTCCAGCACTTCACCCAGGCGGCGAGGCGGCAGTCAAAGAGAAGACAAGCGAGACGGCTCCGCACAAATGGTGAGCTGGGCTAAGGTAGCCATTACTTCCCCTCAGTTGTTGGCACAAACCAAAATTCAAGATAAGCTCAACACGCTCGAAGCCGAAAACCGCCGGTTAAAACAGCTCCTATCTCAACCCCAAAACAACACATCACCCACGCAAACCAGCCCCCTACCCTCCACTGACACTAGCGCCTCTCCACTCGCACCCAACCCCCCTACCATCCGATCTGAAGCCACAGGGGAACCCGAGCAGTATACCGAAATTAAAACGTGGGTAACTCAGGCTATAGATAGCCTAAGGACAGAACTTTTTCAAAGTATGCGGCAGATGATTCAGGAGGCCATGCAACCAGTCGTGCCACAGATGAGGGAAGATATTAAGTTTTTACTAGAACCTATGTTTAAAAACCAACGAGTTTACGACGCTAAGATAGCGCGCCTACAACAACAGGTGGCGGAACTCATGCGGTCTGCATCCCCACGATTGAAAGGCTTCCGTCACCGACACGCTGTCGCGGACGAAGACTTGGAATCCTGCCTTGAAACCACCCTCGAACCTATGCGTTTAAATTCCGAAGAATCTTCTCCACCTGTACCATGCCTACCGCCCGGACAGCAACCACCCACAACTTAAGCGTCCTACAGTGGAACTGCCGCAGCTTCCGCCGTAAGAGAGCCTCACCCCAACAATACATTGATTCTCTCCCAAACCAACCAGATGGCACAGCTTTACAGAAGGTTAACAACTCCGCAAAGCTCATTAATTACTCCACACACCAACGCACTCAAGCAACTTGCATTATGGTTCACAAGGATTATACTGCACTTTCTTTAGTACTAGAAGAAGAAGATGATGTAGTGTACGACTTTGTACAAATCCTACCTAGACACCGCAACGGTACGGGCCCTCCAAAGTAAGCAGTCAGGCCAGCGATCTCCCGCTGTGTCGCGAAACATCAGGGCAGAGAGACCCCGATAATGAAGCGGATTTGTCCTGCCCCCAAGCGCTCGCTAAACGCCCTGTAGAAGGCGACTGTACACTTCTCTGCGACAGTGCCCCCCTCCCCCTTTTTTCTCGAACGGGACGGCGGGGTGGCCTAGTCTCCAGAATCCCCCACAGCGTTTCTTTCACAAAGGCAGCAGCTGCAAGGTCGCGTCGCAAACACGCTGAGGAGGGGAGGCAAAGACAGGCGCCGTGTGAGAGGGTTTGGGGACCAGCGAGTGGAAAGAGTGTGTGTTTTGAATGTTGTATTTTTATTTGACATAATTAAGGACCTGGGTCCGATATTATTCCCAACCCACTGGGGTTGTGGCATGTTTTGATTTAGTTTGATTGGCTGCTTCATTTTCGGGGCGGATCACCTAAGGTGACCGCCCTTGGGTCTTTGTTGATGTCTGGTATCAAAAAGCGGTCCTCGGACCATGTTGGACAGTCAAGATTGAGGCTCCGTGCTTAGCACGTATTTACAGTCCCTAGGCTTTAACCGAAATGCTCGGTAGAAAAGTAAGGGCTTGTAGAGTGACTTCTCTGTGTGAGAGTCTATTTTGTTTTAAGTTGCAGTTGTCTGTGTGACTCTTGTTACTGTAACTTACAGTTTGCCAATGTAAACTATCTTGCTTCTGTAAATATTGTTACGAAGCGGCAAGCCGATGAAGACAGGAGACAGAACATGACCGATGACGATGGTAGATGACGTTTAATGAATGTAAGCGGCTGGCCTAGCGCGAATGCTCCTGCCCGCGCCACTGCCCGCTTCTTCTTTCCTGTCGTCCGTAACATGACCCGGGGCCACCGAGCGATCGTCCCGATCGTGGACGAGGAAGTTTAGCGATGGTAATGAGTTTATGGCATGATGATGGGCGTGTATGGATGCTTGAAGAAGAAGAGGAAGAAGGAAGAATAGAACGGCTTGCCGGTACAATGTCTGATGCGTGGGTGATCCGCCTCCCTTGGAGCTGTCAACCATCCATCACCAGAGTCCATGGGACCGATGGCTCGAGGTCACGTCGGGCAGCTTGGGGGGGGGGGGGGGGTTGCGTGTTCGTGTCCATCGGTTCCTTCGGGTCATTCGGGTCTTTCGGGTCCTTCATCTCGGTTCTGATCGGTATGTCTGTTCTCCTTGTCTTCAGGTCCGGACTGGGGGCTGGGCGGTGGTAGTTGTTCAGGTCTGGGCTTGAAGGGCTGGGGCGAAGCTGCTCGGCGATGTCCCTGGGCCCTCGGTGATGGTCCCGGCTTGAAGATGGCGTCGATGCTCCAAGGCGAGGATGGGGATGCCGTACCTCGCACCTCCATCAAATGTTACGAAGCGGCAAGCCGATGAAGACAGGAGACAGAACATTACCGATGACGATGGTAGATAACGTTTAATGAAAGTTCGCGGCGGGCCTAGCGCGAGCGCTCCTGCCCGCGCCACTGCCCGCTTCTTCTTCCTTGTCGTCCGTAACAATATATATCTCCTCCTGACCATCATCAGATCATCGTCTTCTGCTTCTCTACCTGCCGAACACGAACTTAACATTACTCCCACGGCGGTAAAGCTTGCCTATGGGAAAACACACTGGAAACTTTAGGCAGTGACCATTTCATTCTGATCATCCATCTTGCAAGCAAAACGCATCGACATATGCGCGGTACTGCCAAAGTCACTAATTGGACTGCGTTTCGAAAAGAGCAAGCTGACCTTGATCGCCCAAATATCACTGATTACGCTTCCTGGGCATCGAACCTTAGGCACTTGTCCTCTAAGTACACCCGAACCCTAAAAACATCTTTAGACCGCCCTGATATTGACTCCCATCTCCTGCACCTGTGGCACGCGCGCAGAGGCCTGGTGAAACGTTGGCGCCACCAGCGTCACCACAGAACGCTCAAACGCCGCATCGCCACCCTAACGCAAGCTGCAGAGGACTATGCATGGAACCTTGCTCAATCAAATTGGCTGACAAGATGTGATTCCCTGAGTGGTAACCTTAGCTCGAAACAAACTTGGAGCTTACTCAGATGCCTCATTGACCCCAACAACTCCAAAAGCGACCAACGCAAGAACCTTGCTAGGGAACATGATTACCGCGGCTCCAATAGAGATCTCGTACAAAACATCAAACAAAAGTACTTCTGCACCACAGTCGACACGGACCCCCTTCCTCCTTACAGTGGGCAGCCAAACGAGGAACTAGATTCGGAATTCACCGTCAAAGAAATACAGGCCGCAACCCTAGCCATGCGCAGAGGCACAGCTCCCTGGGAAAGACAAGATCACAGTGGGACTCCTCGCCAATCTCCACGACGCAGCCCTCACGCAGCTCGCGAATTACATTACCAATTGTTGGTGCATGGGCCGGCTGCCAAACGAGTGGAAGTCTGCGGAGGTGCACTTCATCCCCAAACCGGGCAAACCCATAAATATTAACAATCTCTGGCCCATCTCTCTCACCTCCTGCGTAGGAAAAGTTATAGAGAAGGTGGTACACATCAGGCTCACCCGATATCTTGAAGAAAACGACTTGTACCCACACACCATGTTCGGATTCCGGCCTGGCCTATTCACCCAAGATATACTCCTCCAGCTTAACGAAGAAGTCATAAACCCCCCTAACAAGCCTTTCTTCAGTACAATTCTCGCTCTTGACCTTAAGGGGGCGTTTGATAACGTAAAGCACCACTCTATTTTGGAAAATTAGAGCCACATCAACTGTGGTGCAAGGACCTATGCATATGTAAAAGATTTCCTTCACGGTCGTACCGTCTACGCCGACCTCGGTCTGGCAGAACCCATCCAAAAACAGCTGGGCACACGCGGCACGCCACAGGGTGCTGTTCTATCCCCCTTACTTTTCGATATTGCTTTAATCAAACTCCCAGCCCGGCTAAATCAGGTATCGCATCTACGGTACACCTTCTAGGCTGATGACATCACTATTTGGATCACGGCCTATTCTACCACAGAAATCGAAGACCGCCTTCAAGAGGCCGTAACCATCGTTCAAGCCTACGCCGCTAAATGCGGCCTTACTTGCTCCCCGAAAAGTCGGAGTTGCTGGTACTACACAGCTCCCGCCAATGCAGACCCACTGTTGAAGTCAACCTCAATGGAAACCCAATACCACAGAAGGACACCATCAGGGTTCTAGGGCTTTACATCAACGACAAGGGCAGAAATGTGTACACCCTCACTCGGCTCAAAAACACCAGTCTGCAGGGTGCGCGTATGATAGCCAGGGTCACTACCAACGACAGGGGCATGTTCGAACAAGACAACCTGCGCCTGGTTCAAGCCTTCATCATTAATATAATTGTGTATTCGACACCGTATCTGCACCTCAAAACGGGAGACTATAAGCAAATCGACCTCATTTTGCGAAACGCAGTTAAAAAGGCGCTGGGCCTGCCCCAAAGAACTTCCACAGAACGTCTTTTGCAATTTGGGGTGCACAATACAGCCGAAGAACTCCTTGCCGCCCAACGCGCCACCCAGATAAATCGACTAGCAGCAACCCGCACGGGCCAGACCGTTCTTATGGACCTTAACCTGACTAGCCGGCAAGGTCTCGTACAAAAGCAGGCTATGCCGCCCGGGTGGTCAGACTCGTTCATAGCCAATCCCCTACCCCGCAATATGCATCCTCTGTTCCACCAAGGGCGCCGGAGGGCGCGGGCCAAATACATCCAGGAAAAGTACGGGACGGACACTGAATCCTACTACGTAGACGCAGCAAAGTCAGAAGCGGGGTACACGGTAGCGGTTGTGATTCACCAACAAACTGGTTGATGCCCTCAACATCTGCGATGACAATATAGAAATGGCGGAGGAGGTGGCCATTGCTTTAGACGCCACGCATACCACCTGCGCCTATATAATAACAGACTCTATGGCTGCCTACCGCAACTACATCAAACGGCGAATATGTCCCCAGGCTGCCAGAATATTGAAAAATTATGGACACCCCGAACAAGACAAATGCCTCGTCTGGACACCGGGACATCAAGGCATGGAAGGGAACGAGTGCGCCCATGGCACTGCCCGAGCTCTCCTCACCCGGGACTCGACCCCTCCATCCTCCACACCGCCCTATCACGGCCCTCTGGCGATGTATGCGGAGAGGTTACAGCACTGCAGACTCTCGCCGAAAATATCCAGCCCCTGCCAAGGGGCTCTCCAAAGCCGAGGAAGTTAGATGGCGACGCCTACAGACAGGCACATATAACACACCAGCCCGTCTAAACACAATACACCCTGGGTTCTGCGACGCCAAATGCTAATATTGTGGGGAAAAGGCAGGTCTTCACCACAATGTGTGGACCTGCCCACACAATCCTCCAGATTATCCGAATGCAGTGCCAACAATTGAGGGGTGGGAGGCTGTCCCATCCAGCTCTGGACTAGAGGCCCAACGGGCCCTCGTGACACGTGCGCGGGTAGCAGCGGCAGCCGCTGGAGTCTCGGACTAGGGACCCCACCTACACATCCCCCTCCCTTAAATATACTTAATAAAGTTTTCACTCACTCACTCACGTGTCGGCTCCGCGTTTCGAGCACCTGCTACAAGGAACAACACCCGGATACGTCAACTGCGACACACGGACAAGAACCGTGAGTGTACAATGCACCTTTCAAGACCTTATTTACGCAAATCGGAGCTCGGGAGACCGAGCTCCGAGCTCCGACTGTCTAAATCCAGCATCGCTCCGGCGCCTTTGCTTACCCGAACGCCAGGCCTAGTGCGGCGTTAACGCCACGGCGGCAGTCATGGAATATGCCGTAGTTGGGACGAACGCTTCCCCAGCCGAATTCGAAACACCAGATTGGAAGACAATTGTTTCTTACCATACCAAGAACCCCAAAGCTGAGTCATTAACACTCAGAAGAAAAATGAGCAGTCCGAGAAACCGAAGGCGAAACCTCTCCCTCCGCTACATCCCAAGAAACCGCTACCCCGACTCCCGGAGAAGAACTATAAAATCATCTACAGACCAACGGGTGGCGTAGACATCACGCGCTACACCGAGAAATCTATCAGACAAGCGATCGCAACAGCGAGCGGCGTCACCGCGTGCGCGGACGAAAACGACCAATCTATAACCAACTGTGCAAAAAATGTGATCACCATATCGACGCCGGTGCAGGCAAACGCACTACGCTACGTCGCAGTCAAGCAAATCAAAATAGAAGGCAAAGACATTGTTATGACGTCGTACATCGCCCCTCCGGACAGGGCCCTGCAGAGCATTATCTATAGGGCTTACGATGGCTAAACGCACCAAGAAATGATGACCGAATTCCGAAAAAGAAACCCTGAAATCGCTCGAGCACGCACCATGGGAAGAACATCAAAGTCCTTCCTGCTTCACTTCGACGCGGACGAATTCCCAGATAGCATCGTCTACTTCGGAGTCCTGTACCCAGTTTACCCCTTCATTCCAAAAATAGAGGCGTGCACAAACTGCAGAAGAGTCGGTCACAGAAGAGAGGTATGTCCGGAGCCACCGCAACAACAGTGCCCGTACTGCGGCAACCAACACCTGAAAGAAAAAGTCTGCGACCCGGTCTGCATTATCTGCGGAGGAGGGCACCGCACAGGCAATAACAGCTGCAAGAAGCGATTTCAACGACACCAAACGAAAATGTCAAATCACCAATCAAGACCCAAATCACGGACATGTGACGACCCAACATATACCGAAAGGAAGCACCGCTCGAGCTCCTTCCCGTCCTTGGACAGCGGACGCTGTCCTGACGTTATAGCGACTGACGTTATAGCGACTCAAGAACCCAGAATGTCTCGACTAAAACTGCCAGTGTACCGGCGGTTCTGCCATGTCACATCAAAGAACAGCCTTTAACCACTACGTTGTTACATAGAAATCTTGCCGTGGTTAACCACGCTACTGTGCCGGAGTTCCCGGGTTCGAACCCGACCGCGGCGGCTGCGTTTCGATGGAGGCGAAACGAAGTGGCGTCCGTGTGCTGTGCGATGTCAGCGCACGTTAAAGATCCCCAGGTGGTCGAAATTACTCCGTAGCCCTCCACTACGGCTCCTCTTTCTCTCTTTCCACTTTCACTCCCACCTTCCTCCCTTTCCTTACGGCGCGGTTCGGGTGTCCACAGAGCAAGTGTGACAGTTACTGCGCCTTTCCCTTCCTGTGAACCAATTATTATTATTATTATTAACCACGAGATTGAAAACAAAGAGCTCGATTGTACATTAAATAAAATTCTGCCTAGCAGAAGAAACTCCTCTTATCTGTTCGTACTAAACACTTACAGCCACCCCAGGGCACCGGCTGGACCAGCGAAAGCCGCTATACTCAAAACACTCCAAATCGCAGGCCAAAACCCAACCCTAATTGTGGGCGACGTCAACGCTCAACACGTGCAATGGGGACACGCAAACATATCCAGGAAAGAAACGGCCCTAATGGAATTTATCCAGCAAAGAGGCCTCACCCAATACACGGACCCCATGCAACCTACTAGGATAGGCAACAGCGTGACCAGGGACACGTGCCCGGACCTAAAGATAGGCAGAAATCTCCCAGATTTAAGCTGGAGCAACACTAGACAAAATCTGGGAAGTGACCATTATATCATAATGTTTAAAATAACCATTGCCAATCTCAAACCCCAACCCAGAAAAAACAAAATCACTGACTGGGACAAACTTAGGACTATCCGCGATCAAAATAACGAACCAATCATAGACTTGGACACAGACTGGACACAGACCCTCCTATCGGATGTGGGAAAGGCCACTAAGAAACTAGTACATGACTTAGGCGTATATACGACTGACAGCCGACTTACGCACATGTGGGAGGCAAGGCAGAGCCTAGAAAAAAGATGGATTAGCAAAAATATAACAAAAAGCTTGGAAACAGGATCGTCACACTCACGAAAGAAATTCTACACCACACCGCAGAACTAGCGAGACAGCAGTGGAACCATACCTGTGAAAATGCGAATGGCAATCTAGGCACGAGGGAGACGTGGAATCTTCTGCGGCATCTCGTTGATCCGGAATCCAACAAAGCTACCACTCAAAAAGAAAATCACCAAAATTTTAAACATAGACCCAGGCACGGATCAAGATATTATAGACACGCTACAGCCGAAATAATTCTGCACAACCCGTGAGACGAAGTCCCTGCCCGATTATAAAGGAGAGCCTAACTCCATCCTGGATGCTGACATAACAATGGTGGAAATAAGAGCAGCCCTCTTTAAGGTACGTGCAACATCCGCCCCAGGAGAGGACGGCATTAACAATAAGACACTCAGAAATCTAGACGACGCTTCTATCACAGCCCTCGCGGACTTTGCGAACGAGTGTTGGAGGGAGGGAAAACTCCCAGCGTCTTGGAAACATGCCATCAATAAATTCATCCCAAAACCTGACAAAAAGCTCGCGCTCGAAAACCTCAGACCTATTTCGCTTACGTCTTGCATAGCAAAACTGATAGAGCACGTCATACCAGACAGACTCCAGTCCCACATGCAAAACGAGAATTTATATCCAAACACTATGGTCGGCTTGAGACCACATTTATCAACACAGGATACGATGCTAAGACTAGCAAACGAAGTCCTATCTCATGAGCAAGAAAGGAGTACCAGGGCAATCCTAGCCCTAGATTTAATGAAATCCTTTGATAACATTAAACACAAAGAAAATAGAATCTATTTTACTGCTGAATGTAGGAACAAGAACGTTTAACTACATCAAGGACTTTCTCTTCGATAGGACGGCTAAACTATCAAATCCGGCACCTTCACTTTAGGAGATAGAGGAACGCCGCAAGGATCGGTCCTCTCCCCCTTTTTATTTAATATAACCCTAATCAAAATGGCACATGAACTCGAAAGAATCCCAGACCTAGAACACTCATTGTACGCGGACGATATCACCCTTTGGACCACCAAGAGGAGTATTGTAACGATACAAGATACGCTACAACAAGCGGTAGACGTAGTCGTAGAGGAGGCGCAAGCAGCGGGACACGCGTGTTCCCCCCAGAAATCTGAATTACTCATTCTACACCCAAAGTGTCAAAGAAAGAATAAAGCGTCTTGGATCAAAATCTACGCTAAAGGTACAGCAATCCAAGAAGTGGAAACACTAAGAATATTGGGAATGCTCATACAGTCAAACCAAAAAACGACACACTAATTAACAAACTGAAAAACACAGTCAACCAAATTTCCCTCCTCAGACGAATCGCGAATAGGCGTGGAGGAGTTAAAGAAGCTGAGACCAGAAAACTAGTAGAAGCCTTCGTTCTTAGCAGAGTTATCTACTCTACACCATACGTCACCCTCACAGTTAGAGAAAGAGACGACCTGGATTCACATTAGGCAGTCCTATAAAATTGCGCTTAACTTCCCTCGTCATACCCCAAATGAAACACTACTAAAGTTAGGAATTCATAACACCTTAGCGGACATGATGGAAGCACACCTCACCGCACAATACGAACGACTATCAAGCACTGAAATGGGACGTTTCATCCTAAAAAAACAGGAATACAATATGAAGGGACCCGGGCCCACACATTGCCGATTCCAAGACACGTGCGCGAGCAATTAATAGTCAGTCCTTTGCCTAAAAACATGCAACCAGAATACGATACGGACAGAAGAAGGGCTAGGGCACAAAAATTACACGAAAGATTTTCAGTACAGAAAGACACGACGCACGTGGACGTGGCAGAACATGCGGACAGAGATGCCTTTTCCTTGGCAGTTGTCGATCATCGACGTTCTCTCCTCGCATCGGCGACAATCAATAAAACAAAATTTCCGGAGGAGGCCGAAGAGGCTGCCATAGCTTTAGCCATTACCTCCACCACTGCCAAATACATCCTTAGCGACTCTAAAACCGCAATTCGAAATTTTGCAAAAGGAAGGGCCCACGCCGCAGCCATCAAAATCTTACAAAAAATCTCCCATACCCGCCTTATCACATTGATCTGGGTCCCTGCCCATTCGGACCATCCTGGGAACGAGGCAGCGCACCAATTTGCCCGAGGATTCGTAGTTAACCGGGAGGTGCGCTGCCCTGAGCTCAGGTCGGCCAGGGAGCGGATGACAGCCTACAAAGAAATTACTACCTACTTCGAGAAAGAAAGACAAATCTTCCCAGAACCACATTGATCTCTAAGTAAAACACAACAAGTCACCTGGCGGCAGCTTCAAACATACACTTTCTTTAATCCCTACATGTACTCCATATGGTTCCCAGAGCAGTTCAGCCCTGTCTGTTCTCTCTGTGGACATCAAAAGGCAGACACACCACACATCCTATACTCATGTAATCAAGTCAAGCCATCACAGAGTCTGCAGCTCTCTACCCAATCTCAGTGGGAGGCCGCGCTGCTCAGCTCCGACCCGGAGGTTCAACTCCGAGTCACGAAGCGGGCTGAAGAGGTCGCCGAACGACATCGTCGGTCGGCCACCTGGCGTCCGGCCTAGAAGAGGAGCCCACCGCGGGGACTGGAACGTCAACCCACCCCGCGCCTACGACCTGTTCTTTAAGTAAAGTTTACCTCCTCGTCCTCTTAGCACCAAACACGGACATGTATAATATAATCGGCTGTGCTCAGGATCAAGAATAGAAAGAATACACTTCATGCTCAGTGAAACCACTTAATCGTAGCTAACAGTATTTTTGTAAACCGTTTTTTATTTCTTTTTTGGCTTTCTAAATTGTTATGGAGCCGCCACAAAATATTCCCGCCTTACATATTGCTCTAATCCTTCAGGCATAAATTCCATAGATCTTTGAAAGAGTTTGCTCCTGAATAATACGTTTTGCAAAAACAAAACTAAGAGATCTGCTACAAGAATGGCACCTTTTCGGTTGGCAAAGACGAAGACTCAGGTTTCTGATGATTTAAATATGAGAGCCACCATAATTCACGCCGCTAAGTTTTGTGAACCAAAAAGCATGTGAGATTCGCATTTAACTTTGTTAATTCCTTACATATCTTTTCATACAATAGTCAAAATTGTGGACAACACTTCGCACAGTTTGCCACAATTTCATCTCACTTATTCCGCACATGCTAGGTTAGCAGCAATGCCTAATTCAAGGCTAGATGTTTTTTAACATACCCTTACTTATTGCTATTATTCATATTGCCACCAGCATTGCGATGTGGCGCATGATGAAGTTGGCAGTTGACAGCCCTGTGGTGAGGACACGTGTTTCATCGCTCTTTCGATCGGACGTGGCTACCGGAAACGGACGGCTCGCGATAGCCGGAGCTTCCAACAGCCTCTAATAGATGAGTTATTTTTTTTATTAACTTTATTTAGTTTTGAGCTAGTAAGTTTAGGCGCCGCCTAAAGAATATATTTTAGCTATATGTCCTAGTGGTCTGGTTTCTATGCCGGCAGCTAGGTTTTTTTTTTGGCGTCCATCTTTAACTCTTTCGCGCGCTTGTTAGTTTTTTAGATAAATATTATTTTTTTCTTGATTATCGGCATGCGCAGAATTTATTCGAAGGCGTATTTGCTAGTCGTTTTAGTGTCTTTCCTTTGCAGTCGTTATATTCTGAGAACTCGTAGTAGAAATTGTTTAGTTGATACAGGCTTAAGACGTGCAATCAAAAGAAGGTAAAGTGTACTTGTGACTGTGGTGCGTGCTGAGTGCGCGCCTAGACAGGTTTGAACTAGAAAACGTCAGCTAGTGTCCCGTGTGGAAGACTTAGAAAATGAATTAGGTTTATTAAGGGAAATAAAATAAGGAACTACTGGGACAGCTTCCTTAAATAGGAAAAAATGGCCGACGTTTTCATTATAGCCTAAGAGGATGGACATTCCAGTGCGGGACACGTGGCTGGGCCCAGCACTGGCATAGGCGGCAAAACCAAATTATGTCAGGCGGAGCCGAACCGACAGAGTTATTTAGAAGTATCTACTAGGAAGTAGAGAAAAAAGAAGTAACGAAGAATGAAAATCCAAGAGAAGGGCACAGATAACATAAAACAGGAGCCAAAAGTTGGAAGGGAGAGAGGTGCTCAGGTGCTTATCGCCGGGGATTCCAACATGACCAGGTGCAGTCGAGATATCATGGAACGTGTAAAGGGTGATAAGCGAGCTTTAGTTGGAACCTTCCCAGGGATGACAATGAGCGCAGTACTGAAGGAAACCGAGAATAGGCTGTCAAAAAATTCCGCAGAGCGCATTATGGTGATAGCAGCAGTGGGACTGAACGATGTTCTAAATGGTGAAGCAGCAGGAGTGGTGGAAAGTATAGCTAAGGGAGTTGACGATATCAGGGCGATAGCACATCAAGCACACAATGTTGTGTGCACAGTACCGAATGTGCTGTACACGAACGAAAAGCTTGAAAAGGACGTGGTGGCAGTTAATCATGACCAAAGAACGTTAAGCCTGGAGAAGAGTTTCTAAGTGGTTGATGCCAACAGGGAGGTGCATAGAGCAGGTTTTGGCAGGGTTTCTCAGCGAGATGACATCCATTTAACAGATGGGGTGGGGGGGAGCAGAGATCGACTGGCGCCTGGCAGGAAGTGCTGTAGCATTTTCAGGGGGCCCGTGAGGGCTCAGGGCGCAGGGTAGTTAAAAATGAAGCAGGAGAAAGCGTAATAACGGAGTCTGAGCCCAACAAAAAGGCAAAGAGGAAGTCGAGAAATAAAAGTACAAAAAAGGAATTTAACACTAGGATCAGCTACAAAAACATGCAAGGAGTTAGAAAGAAAGCGGAATGGCTAGAGATAGAAGCGCAGTTAAAGGATGACGAGATATGTGTGTACGCTCTATACGAGACTGATCTCAGGGATTTAGAAAGTCCGCCATTTTTAGAAGACTACATCTGGGAAGGGTGCAATAGAACGAGACCGGAAAAAAAGGTAGGAGGGGTAGGTATGTCGATACACCAAGGAACAAATTGGAAAAGAATAAAATCATCTAGCAAAGAACATATTAGGGTATCAGGAACAATTGCCGGCGTAAGGACGTGGCTAGGGTTAGTTTATTTAGGAACTGGACAACAATTCGGGCAGGAAAACAAGGATCTCGTTGAATGTCTCAATGACGATATAAGCCATTTCGCAGACCGGGCCGATAATATTCTACTGGGGGACATGAACGGCCACGTAGATAACCTGGATAGATGCAAGAATTGTAACGGGAAGCTAATGCAAAATCGTTGTGAGCGACACAACCTTTATTATAAATAGAGAAACTAAATGTGGGGGACCAATCGCGTGGAAATTGCGGAAAAGGCAGACGATCAATGACTACTGTCTAATCTTGCAGGGAAGGTATTGCAATCTCGCAAAAATGGACATGGACGAAGAAGGGGAGTGTAGTCTGGGAAGTGTACATAAACGTATTAGTCTGAAGACGGGGCCCTTGATAAAAAGAGAGATTGACCATAGACAAAAAGTAAACACAACATTATACGACGATCAAATAGCGCAAATAGCAGCAGACATAGAGGAAGCAATAGAGAAAAGCCTCATAGAAGACTGGGATTATGAACAGGTAGAACTGCTCATGAGGAGGAAAATTAAGGAGGTGAAAGTAGCAAACCGCTGGAATGAAAACAGGAAGCCACGGAGCTGGTCGAATAAGGAAATTAGGGAAGCCATTGAACAAAAACGGGCATCTTCAAGGCAACATCGAGTGGCAAAGAAAACACATGAATCTCAGGAGGAATTAGAGCAAAAAAGAGAATTGTATCGACAAAATAAACTTGATGTACAGGCCTACACCAAAGTAAAATAAAGCAGTCCATCGATCGCTTAATGGCTGAAATACACGAGGCCACTAGAATCGGATCAAGAAAGATTTGGAACCATATAAGCTGGCTAGGTAAAAAGAATCAAGGAAAACAGGACCGGATTAACGATAACGAGGGAAAATTGTTTTTAGGGAGACAATATTGCCGAGTCATTTAGGAGCGGCGATAAGTTATTCTCCGCAAATCAAGAAGCAACACAAGATAGCCGAATACAAACCAGCCTATTTACTGACCAATCTAAACTGGAAATGGAGAAAAAATATTCCTGAAATCACATCTATAGGAATAGACGCAATTCCGATGAAGCTGAATAATTAACATGGTCCAAGAAGTATGGAAACGTTGTTAACAACTTTGAAAACAGTCATAACAAATAAGGAAATTCCGGACAGCTGGCGGCAGAGTAAAATGAATTTGATTTATAAAGGGAAAGTAAATAGGACGCACATAAAATCATACAGGCCGATTACCATAACATCTGTAATGTAGAGGTTGGTCATGCAGGCGGTGTCCTTAAAGGTGCTAGCACGGGTAGAAAGTAAGAGGATACTCGGAGAACTTTAGAACGGTTTAAGAAATGGTAGGGGCTTAGATGATAGCCTATCCGTGCTTACCCAATGCATCGAAATATCTAGGGTGGAAAATAGATCTTTGAATTTGGCTTTCCTGGACATAAACGGGACGTACGACAACGTAAACAGGGAACTCCTGTGTAACACAATTAAAGAAGAAAGGTATCAGTCATGAGAAAACCGATTTCCTAGAGGCAATATATAGGTATGTATTGTGATAGTCATCGCCATCGACATGCACCTGTGCGTTGTGCGACGAAGAAGAAGTACGCTGGGCTCGCCGTTGCAAGGTCCTGTCCTCACAGCTCTCCATCTGAGCGTCAATAAACGCCCTATTACAATTGGCGGAGGTGCCGGAAACGATCCCACCCAAACTGGAACTGCGAAGCCGTACACTACCCTCTACGACCGCCATGCAAGACACTTCGACGCAGCCGGCCGTTCCACCCACGATCATGTGTGCTGATGTCGTGCGCCAGCGTGACCCTTGCCTGTTCAGCGGCACGGCCGATCAAGATGTCGACGACTGGCTGTCAACCTATGAAAGAGTAAGCACCTACAACAAGTGGGATGACTCATACAAGCTCAGTAACGTCATATTCTATCTGACGGACGTGGCGAACCTCTGGTTTCGCAACCATGAGGCTGACCTGTCATCTTGGTCGACATTTAAAAAGAATTTCGCGGAAGTGTTCGGCCGCCCGGCAGTGCGTAAGCTTCGTGCCGAACAACGTTTACACGATCGTGTTCAGCGCGCTGATGAGACCTTTACCAGCTACATAGAAGACGTCGTTGATCTCTGCAAACGAGTCTACCCGGCCATGCCGGAAGCAAACAAAATCCGCTACATCCTCGAGGGCATTTCTGAGGACGCCTTCCAGATGCTGGTAGCGAAAGATCCCACCAGCGTTAGTGAACTCGTGAAGCTTTGCCAGAGCTACGACGAGCTCCGCAAGCGGCGCGCTTCTAGGCGCCGCTCCAGTGTGTGCGACGAAGGCGTATCCGCATTAGCCCTGGGTGGTTCGCCAACTTCTGAAGGGAGCCCGCTGAATCAAAAGATCAAAGATTTTATTCGTGAAGAGGTCGCACGTCAAATCTCACTCCTTCCCCATTTTCAAGACTCGGGCCGCCTCGTTCCTGAACTGGCTCCATCTTTGGCCCCTGCTATACGCCGTGTCGTGCAAGAACACGTCGCTGATGCCTTGCCGTCCAACCCCGTGGTGCCGCCTGTGACGGCACCTCTCACGTATGCCCAAGTAACGGCTAGGCCACCACCTTCGCCCACGTCTGGCTCCTATGTGCAGGTCCCTGCCTACCGTTCACCGCCGCATGCTGAGCCTTCGTTTCAAGCCCCACCCTCAAGGTTCCGCCCACATCCTATGAAACCTTGGCGTACTACGGACAACCTTTCGATTTGCTATGCCTGCGGTCGGCCGGGCCATGTTGCGCGCCTTTGTCGCCAGCGCCTCCAACCTTCACAGCCTGACATTCGATTTTACCCGTACGATACCGACTCACGCTCGCAAATGATTCCGCCCGGTTCTCAATTTGTCCCACAAGATCGCCAACAAGTAATTGCTGATCATGTGGACGACATGCTCCGTCGGGGTGTCATTCGGCCATCCCACAGTCCCTGGGCGTCTCCAGTTGTGTTGGTACCTAAGAAAGATGGCTCCTTCCGGTTTTGTGTCGACTACCGCCGGCTCAACAAGATCACGCGCAAGGACGTCTATCCTCTGCCACGCATCGATGACGCACTAGACTGCTTGCAGGGCGCCGAGTTTTTCTCCTCGTTGGATTTACGATCTGGCTACTGGCAGGTGCCAATGGCTGACGCTGACCGCTCTAAAACTGCCTTCATCACACCAGTTGGATTATATGAATTCAACGTCATGCCCTTTGGGCTTTGCAACGCCCCGGCCACATTTGAACGCCTCATGGACACTGTGCTTCGTGGATTCAAGTGGCGAACCTGTCTTTGCTATCTCGATGATATCGTAGTCTTTTCTACCGATTTTCAATCCCACCTGCTCCGACTGAAGGACGTTCTCACTTGTCTCGCTACCGCCGGCCTCCAACTGAATCTGAAGAAGTGCCGCTTTGCTGCTCGCCGACTAACAATTCTAGGTCATGTCGTTTCTAAGGATGGCATTCTTCCCGATCCCACCAAACTTCGTGCAGTTGCCGAATTCCCACGCCCAAAATCACTGAAGCAGCTACGAAGTTTCATTGGCCTATGCTCCTACTTTCGCCGCTTCATCTTAAATTTCGCCTCTATTATTGCTCCTCTCATCCAGCTCCTCTCCGGTAGCTCCGACCTCTCCGCATGGACACCTGCTTGTGATGACGCCTTCAACACTTTACGCCGTCTTTTGGTTTCGCCTCCCAT
The DNA here is from genome assembly GCF_055883805.1 of Amblyomma maculatum. Classification (NCBI taxonomy): domain Eukaryota; kingdom Metazoa; phylum Arthropoda; class Arachnida; order Ixodida; family Ixodidae; genus Amblyomma; species Amblyomma maculatum. The sequence continues at coordinate 112,626,760 of NC_139353.1, read as the reverse complement.
CCTCCGCCACTTCGACCCGAATGCGCCAACTGAGATTCACACAGACGCTAGCGGTATTGGGATAGGCGCCGTTCTCACCCAACGCAAACCTGGTATCCGAGACTATGTGGTGGCGTACGCAAGCCGCACCTTGACCAAGGCAGAGTCCAATTATTCTGTTACGGAAAGAGAATGCTTGGCCATTATTTGGGCCATCGGCAAATTCCGTCCGTATGTCTATGGCCGACCATTTTATGTGGTCACTGATCATCACGCTCTGTGCTGGCTGGCGTCCCTCAAGGACCCGTCCGGCCGCCTTGCTCGCTGGGCTCTTCGCCTCCAAGAGTATGACATTCGTGTCATATATCGCTCAGGCCTCAAGCATACTGACGCGGACACTCTTTCGCGCTCACCGCTGCCTCCCTCTTCGTTGCCTGATGAGATCTGCGCCTACGATTTGTCTTCGCTTGCCACTATTGACATGGCCACGGAACAGCGGCGCGACCCGTGGATATCTACACTTCTGGACTTTCTTTCAAGTCACTCTCCAGGTCGTCTGTCTCGGGCGCTTGCCCGCCAAGCTCACCATTTTTCAATTCGTGACGGGCTGCTCTATCGCCGCAATTATCTTCACGACGGAAGGAAGTGGCTTTTAGTCATCCCCCGTCATCTCCGCGCCGAAATTTGTGCTGCTTTCCATACTGATCCCCAGTGCGCCCACGGCGGAGTGTTGAAAACCTACACTCGCTTGCGTCCACGCTTCTTCTGGCGTGGAATGTACCGCTTTGTCCGCCATTTTGTCCGCTCCTGCCAGTCTTGCCAACGCCGAAAAACTCCTCTCAAGTCCTCTGCTTCGTTGCAGCCGTTGCCCTGTCCTGCCCGTCCGTTTGATCGTGTCGGCATAGATCTATACGGTCCCCTTCCTACAACTTCAGCTGGCAACCGCTGGATTATCGTGGCAGTGGATCATCTAACCCGCTACACTGAGACATCATCATTGCCCTCTGCTTCCGCACGCGACGTGGCTGCCTTTATTCTGAAAAACCTGGTTCTTCGCCATGGTGCCCCTCGCGAACTGCTCAGTGACCGCGGACGCGTTTTCTTATCAGACACTCTTGAGGCTCTCCTGAAAGAATGCCGCATCATACACCGCACCGCTACCTCGTACCACCCTCAGACGAATGGACTGACAGAACGTTTTAACCGCACTCTCGGTGACATGCTGGCTATGTACGTGAACACCGACCATTCCAATTGGGACCAAGTTCTACCGTTTGTTACTTACGCATATAACACCGCGACACAGGCCACTACTGGATTCTCTCCATTCTTTCTCCTTTACGGGCGCGAGCCACCCTGTACTATGGACACACTTTTTCCCTACCGCCCTGACGTTTCCGAATCTTCCCCGCTATCCGATGCCGTCACGTACGCAGAAGAATGCCGTCAGCTCGCCCGCTCTCTCACAACAGAAAATCAGTGGCAACAAAAATACCTCCGTGATACCGGCGAAGCTTCGCCATATCTCCCGAACACACTGGTGTGGCTCTGGGTGCCCTCCACAACCCCTGGCCTTTCAAAGAAGTTTCTTGCTCGCTACCACGGGCCATATAGGGTCCTCCAGCAAACATCTGCAGTCAACTACGTAGTTGAGCCCGTCACGCCCTCTGCGGACTTGCGTAGCCGTGGTCGTGAAACAGTTCACGTGAACCGATTGAAGCCATTCTATGACCCCGCTGTGCTTTCCGCGCCATAAGTCGCCAGGATGGCTCCTTTTTTTACCCGGGGGGAAAATGTACTGTGATAGTCATCGCCATCGACATGCACCTGTGCGTTGTGCGACGAAGAAGAAGTACGCTGGGCTCGCCGTTGCAAGGTCCTGTCCTCACAGCTCTCCATCTGAGCGTCAATAAACGCCCTATTACAGGTATAACAAAGTAGAAATTACATGGGAACGGATAAGAAGTACGGAAGCTGTCAAGGTATACAAAGGATTAAGACAGGGTTGTCCTCCATCACTGCTGCTCTTCATGCTTTATATGATATCAAACGGAGGATACAAGAAAGGAACCTGGGTTTTAACCTGTCATATAGATTAGCCGGAAAAGTGGTAGAGTAGCGCCTTCCCGGTTTAATGCATGCAGACGATATTGTGCTGTTCACAGATAGCCAGGAAGACTTGAAAACTCTAGTTAAGTATTGCGGAGACTAAGCGGCCACTCTAGGCTTCAGGTTTAGCGCAGTTGAGTTGGGTCTGATGATTTTCAACGGCTCAGCTGATCAGGGTCTTAAAATACAAGGCCATGAAATAGCCAAAGTGGCAGAATATAAATATCTGTGGGTATAGGTAAACGAAGGACTGGCATACATTGAAGAGCATGAGCAATCAGAGGTTAAGAAAAAACAGCGCGAAAGCGAAGACGAGACCACACAACACAGGCCTTTATTATGCACCAACTAGCCCGCCAAAATGCTCTCTTGGATCAGCAATCACTTAAGCCTAAAGGGCAAAGAAATCTCGGGATAATGAAGCATAGAGCATTCTGGGGATACAAGAAGTATGAGGTTTTGATGGGTATTTGGAAAGGAATTATGGTGCCCGGGCTTACTTTCGGAAATGGGGCCCTCTGCCCAAAGCGGAGATAGAGTCAACATTAAAAAGAAATCAGATAGCCGTCGGACGATTAGCACTGGGTGCCCACGGCAAAACCACAAATGAGGCGGTACAGGGAAATATTGGCTAAGTATCTTTCGAAGTACGGGAAGCCTAGAGTAAAATATTATATGAAACGATTGAGGAAATTGGGCAGCAAAAGGTGAGCAGCTAAAGTATTTACCTATATCTAAAAAATATTGACTCACAATGGAGTTAAAAAACTAGGAAACTAAACGAGTAAATATGCTGGTTACAAAGCCAACAAAATAAAGACCGTTAAGCAAAAGGTGAAAAACAAAGAAGGTAAAAATTGGATAAATTTTATGGAAAAAAATAGTGTGGGGAGTATACCGAAAATGGAAAGGGCAGATCAACACGGAAGCCTTTTTGATAACTCGAGAGGCAATGCCCTTCTTTTTGAAGCTAGATTAGGGTGCCTTATAACACGCAGCTACAAAAAGAAATTTAACCATGAAGAAGACACATACTAAGTACGTGGTAAATCCACTGAAACAATTAACTATTGTATACTCGAACGGGGTGGTATCCATCCTAAAGTGAATGCAGGTACAGGCACTCTTTCTGAGGCCCCGCTGTTTAGATCTCAGTGACCGGGCGAATGAACCTGCGGTGGAAGCTAGCAAAAATCGGTGGGAAGATTGGTGGCCTAAAAGCAGAAACTTAGCCTGATGTTGGTAATGTAGAGACAAACCTTCAGTGGAATGATTATATAGTTAACTGGTCTAAAACAATAGTTTCAATATAGGGGAAAAAACGAGCATGATAGCATCTGCTACCACCCCGTTTCAAACGGGACTCTCATAAATTCCATCCATCCAGCACGATGAAGTGTCACTTGAACTTGCGCATCTGTGCTGTTCCTACCGTTCTATCTGGGCTCTCACCCCCTGTCATAAAAGCTCCGTGCAAAGCCACTTTGTGTGCATAGTCACTGAGTACGGGACAATGTGGAGCATAGACTTTGGCTCTTATTTATAGAACGCTGATCCCTATTTGTCCGAGCAAACATGTTCCTTACGAAGAATTTGTTGCGAGAAGGAACACAAGTGCAGGAAAAGGACGCTTTTTAAGCACATGCTTTAGCGGCGCCATGGATTCTGCGCCAGGCAGTCCCTGTATAGACAATGAATCATTTATCCATGCGTAACACACATAAAAGCTTCGGAACTAGAGTGGGAGTAAATAAAGTTGCGAGAAAAACTAGAAAAAAAATGGCCAGGACACATTCTGCCTTTTCTGTTGAAAAATATTCAAGTGCCCAATGACCGCACAAGCACCTCTAGGATTGATATCGTTTTCGACAGCAAGGTATGTTAACCGGAAACTTTCTTTACTAAAACACATGAAAATTGTGTCTGTTTAAAAGACGAAAGCTTTTTGCTGGTGAGTTTTGTAATATGGCTTGGAATCTTATATTACACGGAAGGTCTGCGTTTTCCTGGATCGAAAAGCGGCTGCAACGGCCGGGATCGAGTTCCACGCAACATAAGGCTATGAGCGCCGGAAAGGCCATAGTTGTAAAAACTCGCTATTTATAGCCATATGCAAATTGTGCTTATTTAAAGCTGACTGCTGGCGTTTACTGGCCAGCATACAAATTTATTCTAAATGGTTCTCCAACTGCGGCGGCAACAAATCTTGTCACAATATTCTAACAGTAACTGAGATAGCGGCCGACCTCAATGTAGAGAAAGCGTCATCACATTAAAACATTATGCTGGTACTATAAACAGTTCTTCACTCTAAAATAAAGCTTTTCTTGCAGTAAAGAACAACCAAACAAACGCAGAAAAATCTGCAAACGAAATTTATCAGGTTTTATTTTTACAGTTTTCCGTTTTAGCTTTACGCAAAGTTCTGCGCATAGTTTCTCATGAAAACATTTTTTCGAGTTGCATATCTTTTAATGACGTCTATAAGAAGGTTAGCTACAGTTCGTGCCCAACCCGCGGATTCCTCGTGACCCTCTGCTTACTTGGCATGTTATTGATGGAGCGAGACAGCATGACTGATGGAGCCAGCATGACTAGGATGTCAATTCCAGATCATATATTTGGTGTTTTCTCTCAGAAGAAAAACGTTCTGCTCTAACCTGCTGTGGGGTGCCTTCATTTCAAGTACGTGCAGGTGCTGCTCTTACACAACGGCAGACGCGCAGTGTGATGTGCCAAATAATAACATATATGCGCCGAAACTGAAATCACAAGAGTGGTGCAATATATTCGAACTGCGGCTCCTTTTGAAGTGGAGCTGCGTTTCAACATGCTGTAAATATTGTATTTTTGTATATAAAATGGCAGGACGAGAGAAAAAAAAATGGTTATACGGGATGAAAGAGCCCTAAAATAGGGCAGCGAGGGGGAGCCTCAGTTCGCAAGTCGAGCCAACGTTCCGACATGCGGTGATGATAAGCTCTTTATTTACTTCCAAAATAGGGAAACCAGACGAAAGACTGATTGCACTGCTTAGAGGGCCTCCAGTGCGTGCCAAATGAGCTGGCGCTGTTGAGCGAGCTCGGTGGCACGCAGGAGGGACTCCCACGCACCACAGTAGCTGAATTGTCTGCGTTGTGTTGTGGTCGGTTGTGAGCAGTGTTTGCACGTAGGCGAAATAAGATTTGGGAAAAGTTTGCTATAGAACCATGGGTTTTTAAAGGTCCGCGGACTTGTCGACGGAGATTGTTGATACGAGAACAAGTCCACTTGTCGAAACTTTGGCAAGACTTGTGAACTGAGGCTACCCCCCCCCCCCCTCTACCCTTATTCAGTGCTTTCGGGTATAAAAGTTATTATAAATTAAAGAAAAATAAAATTCACGTGTTTCAAAATGTTTAGTCAGTGGAGAGATGTATTTGCGACAAACATGCTTCCGAAGTCAGAGAACCATGGTTGCATTTAAGCAAAGCAAACCCTGAAACTTAAAATCTGCTGCTCCAGTTTGCACTTCAACTCAGATATTTTTTTAAAGCGTTATGTTTAAATCACAGTTCTATTTGCTGCTGATATGTGTAGAAAGTTAAAATGAGGTATTGAAAAATCACATGTTTTATGAATTTATTTGAAACTCAATAGCACTGATTTCGCTACCTTTCATAAAAATACTGCTTTGTTTTCTTATGGCATTAGGACAGAAGAAATGTATACTGGATGAAGTGAGCCCGTACTTCATTTAGTTCTTTTCAAGTAGCCTAAGCTTCCGAAATAATTTGCCGTGATGTTTAGGATTGTATATTGAATACAATTCGCTATGATAAGCAATGCAAGACATCATTTACCAGTAGATCGACACTCTATCTATATAATGTAAAAACGTTTAGAAATCTTGAAGCCGCTGCATACCTATCTCCCAGAGCGTATTTGGTATTTATGAAAGAAGACCACAAGAGAGTAACAGTTGCAAATTATTAGGTTTACTAGCTTTAGTAATTTACTATTACATGCTTGCTGTACTAACTGCACCTTAGCACAACATGTTGCGTGATGTTTACGAGTTCTATATTTTCGACTGTCCCGAACATCGGCGCAGTTTGTCTCAAGACGGCGCGGCACGAAGGAATCGCGCGCGCAGTGTGCGTGACCCTTCGAGAAGGTAGAAGAAATCTAGTCTTCTTTTCGCGCGCTGTGAGTGGGTAGCCATACTCGCTATGAGTCCCACCCTCTCTACAATCAAAGAAAGTCGGCGTTTACTTGGCTGAGAGGTCGCTAATTGTCTCCATCAAATTCCGCCTTGCCTGACCTATGGCGCCGCCTATCTTGACGAAAGGAGAAGTTATCTCAGGGACTTGACAATATCAGGCGATAGCAAATTCGTTGCAGACAGAACAGGAAGCTCGAACAAGACGTGTAAATGGTCAATCAAGCGACGTGGAAGTTAAGCTTAAAGAAGAGGTTCGGAGTCGCAGAGATAAACTTCAAGATGGCTCCCATTTCATTGAAAGGGTAAAACTGGAATACTGGCTTTGTTATCTTTATATATTCGTTTTGGCAGTGTTTTGTTCATTGTCGGGTTTTTCTTTTTGTTACTTACCGAGTTGTCTTTTATCACCATCATGTTGTGGAGTTTATATTTTTTGTTCTATTATTATGCAGTATTATTTGGACTAGTAACTATATATATCCAATTGTTTGTAAAAAAAAAGTGACATTCTTGGTCTTATTCCTAACACACACAATAATACACTTACTTCACGGGTTGACCGGTATAACTTTTTACTGCGTTCTCAAAGCCCACAGAGCGAGGTTTGACAACACGAATTTGAGAACAGAATCCCCTTAAGGGATTCCGCGCCTCTGTTGACCGTCAAGGCGCTGGTTTGTGACACGTATAGTTTAAGCGAGAACGCGTAGTGCAGCGCCTTCCCGCTGTTTTGCGTGTGGGCGATATTGTACTGTTTGCAGAGAGCCAGGAAGGCTTGGAAAGTAGTTAATTCTTGTGGAGAAGGGAATAATCTAGGCTTCAGTTCTAGCGCTAGCGCTCGGATGATTTTTGAAAGGTTAAACTGAGCAGCTTAAAATGCAAGCGAATGAAATACCCAGAGTGACAGAGTATAAATCTCTCGGGGTATAAATAAACGAAGGAACGACATACATGCAAACTCACAAACAGCACGGTATAAAAAAAAGGCCATTAGATGCCGGGATAATGAAGCATAGGACATCTTGGACATACAACAGGCATGACGTGCTGAGGACAATTTCGAACGGTGTTATGAGGGAAAAGTGGTTCTGAAAGACGACTGGCCGGCTGTCTTCATCGCACCCCAAAACCGACCTGACTATGCAATAATATGAAGGGTAGCCACGAGGAAGAATATAGGAATAAGGACGCGAACAGATTTCTACCATGTAAAAGTGGAGCCGTATACAAAGTACCCCTGTACTGTGGCAGAAGCTACATTGGACAAACTAGGCATTGTTTAAACGTCCGACTTCAGGAGCACCACGCAAGAGTAGGCGAGTAGGCGTATTAGCGGGGGAGGGGGGGGGGGGCATGTTTCTTTCGATTGTCACCACCGCCGTGGTTGCACGCCTCGATTCCGCACAACGATATCCTTGTAAAAGATCGTGTTTAAACTATGTGCAGCAGTGTACGAGGCCTACTGTATTAATAAGGAATCCTGCTCGTGTATCAGAAAAACCTCAGTCAACTTGCCTGACAATGAGTTTGCATATCTGAATAGCATGATGTCCCGTACACGCCTGTGTAATGTGAATGCGATGAATGTATAAAATATCAATGATTTCTTCCTAATTCTTTGTGTTCTCTTGCACGATTTCATGCTGCATTCTAATATAAAATTGCTGATAAAATACAGAAAGATGATGTGCATGTATAATTAAAATTTATTAACTGCAATGATTAAATACGTGAGATGTCTACAACAGAACTCAAGAATGGGAAAAAGATGCAAAAGAGCCGAGCATGGAGGAAACTTCCATCTCCCCGTTTCAGGGAGGATGCTTCCATCCATCCATCCATCCATCCATCCATCCATCCATCCATCCATCCGCCGCGTAAAGTGAGGTCTTGCCATTACACGGCAAGCTAGCTAGTGTTGCAATGAGTCAAAAACTGCTAGTTTTTAACTCCCGCGAGCAATCCACTTATTGTGCAGCCGCTGATCTGCGAGGGGGCGGCGCCAGTCTTCGGGACAGCCAAGGCGCGACTGTACAGATGTCGGTCTACGACAGAGCTCTATGAATACTGTGCTGCTTTTTTAACTCTCTTTTGTATTTGCTATTGTTGTGCAGACTATCAGTTTATATTAGAACCTTTTTAGTGGCCCTCCTTGCTTTTGTGAGCCTCGTGTTTTTCCGCTTCAGTATGAGGGTGAATTCCTGTCTATCGTCGCTTCCAGGGTAAAATTTCTTTTCGTTGTTAACTGATCCGGCTTTTACAATGACTTGAACCGGTGGAAACTGCACAAAATGGCGAACCCCTTCTGTCATCACAGGTAGCTGAGTTCCGACGGAGCTTGTCGCGCAAGTCGAGGACATCTCCTGTGAGCCAGTAACAGCGGACATCAGGCACCCAAAGGATGTTTAGTAGGACACACCCCGCAGAGTTGATCATCGTCAATAAATATAATATTAGGGGGTACAGCAACCACATCTCGAGAATTGTTTTTCACTTACCTTGTTTCCCCTTCTTTGTACTCTTGATTAAAGAAGTAAGTGTTGCCTTCATGGTTTCTGTACTGCGTGACAATGACGCATGTCCAGTTTTTAAAGTTTATCCAATGGCTTCGAAAGTACAGTACAATGGGCTGACTGGTATTCAAAGCCTGGAAAAAGGAAGTTTCGTTTTTAAAAAACATGTGCTGACATTTTCAGATTCATGTTTCAACTGAATCTTCTTTTTAAACGACGATTCCTCTATCTGTGTCAGATGCAGCCGAAATTGAGATTCAACATTGCAAGACTGATTTTTCTTACCCCACGAAAAACGCGAAATTTTCCAACTAAAGATATCTTCGGCTCAATAGACAGTTGTGCAAAAGTTCTGTTCCCTGCTGTGACACCTGCAGCTGAGTGTCTTAAAAAAATGTTATATGATCAATGATTCCAAGCACATCCAATCTCCAAGAAGACAGGAGGCATAGGTGAATGGATACACGAAGACACCAAATATATATACATATATGTTATGGGAAAACAATGTGTTTACATTATATTCAACACAGTATAACAGTATATATACATATATATATATATATATATATATATATCTATATCTATATATATATATATATATATATATATATATATATATATATATATATATATATATATATATATATATAGAGAGAGAGAGAGAGAGAGAGAGAGTTAAAGGAGCTGACAGTCAACGATTCTAAGGCAAACGTTAGCACTTTTTGTTTGTTTGATTGTTGGTATCAGATGACAGGAATTAGTCTTATGGTGGTTATCGGGATAAAGAATATTAAACGACAAGCGGAAGGAAAAACAACACGCCGATGGTGGGAGTCGAACCGACAATTTCCGAATGTCGAGTCTAGTGCTCTTTATATGTATCTATATATATATATATATATATATATATATATATATATATATATATATATATATATATATATATATATATAAATTGATAAGAAAGTCTATGATCCGGAAATTATATGCTTATAAAGCAGCTTGACACACACTGAAAAACATAACATGGTTTTATTCACGTTTTGACTGGGGCCAGTCTATATATATATATGCTGTTATACTGGCTTGAATATAATGTAAATACATTGTTTTCACATAACATGGTGGATAGCAGCCGTTGTTGCCGCTGTCCGGCTCATCAAGACCGCACTCCGCCGGGGCCGCCAGATTTCCTACCCGACAATGCCTAAGGGTACTGTTCCCCCACTAACGTAGGCCATCGGACATGCCCATTCGTTCGCTCAATCCTGGCTGTTTTACTGGTACGAACACTGCGGACGTCGAAGAATGATACGTAAGTACAAAGTCATCAGTAAAAATAATCGATGGGACCCCACACTCATACTGGCCAATGTTCTTTTTATCTCGTGCGCACAGTGCTAGGCTCGTACTAAACGCATGAAGAACAGTTGACAAATTAGGATACTTGCAAAGAGAAGCTCCGCGAACACTGGAAAATCCGTTGTTTGAGAGTCGTGCCCAGTCGTGCCCAGTTATATAGCGAGTCGTGCCCAGATATATAGCGAATCACACGGGCCTACATTCAAGACGTGCTCCCACCAAATGGATAACAAAATGTCAAAATCCGAAAACGTGGTCCCGTCTTGAAGGGCGTCGCAAACGATGTATTCAATTTGCTTGTGTGGAAAGACTGCGGCATATTTATACCATCATAAAAGGATGCCGTCGTTTTGAAGACGCCAAAGCTATCGCATCGCACTGTCGCATACTGCCCCGACATCGTGTCAAGATTTGCCACCCTAGAACCAACCGACTTCGACGGAAAACGTGACCCGTATCGCCCACTGTGAACTCGAGGCCATTACTCCCGCTACCTTGCAGCGGGATTTCGCCGACATCAACCACATGGATGTCCCCTTGATTCAGGCCGTTGCCCGCCTAGAGTACGCCAACTTGGGTCTCAACCCCGTTGCTGTCCTCAGGCGCCTACCGCCGCCAAAAAGTTAACGCTGTCTTTCCCTGCCAACCAGCTCTAGACACCAATGGTCGCACAGCTTATCCTGGCCGACGCGCTTATGTTGCCTTGCGTCGCCATAATCCAGACGACTTGAGGATATCCAATAACAGGCCTATTTGTTCTGTATTCTCCAGCGGTAGCCATGTCGCTGCTTCTTAACGACACTAGTTCCAACCGCAATGGTCCCGCCTTCCACTTTTTTCGATCCGCCATCACTGCTCCCGTCCCTTCTCGCCTTGTCACGACCATTCAAGTACTGCCGTTGATGCCGAGCCTTCCTCCTAAACTGAGCACCCTCCTCACAGCACCGTCAGTCCCGTTCACCCCGCGCTGTCGCTATTCATCTTCAAGTATCTATGGCCGCTCCTCGACGGAAAACTAGGTGCTGCACTAGGGACCACGATCTAAAATCCTCGTCTACCTCTTCGCGGGCGCCATAATTTTCTTACCGTACTCGCCGATGGATTAGCAGTTCAAGACCTGATTGATACCGGGGCGCAAGTTTCTGTAATAAGCCCTTAACTCGCAGCCGCTTCCGAAAAGTGCTGCTCCTGCCCCTACAGAGGCTGTACTTGTGGCAGATGGCGCAACGTCGAAGGTCGCTTGCCTCTGCTCTGCCTGCGTAATATCTGGCCTCTATACTAGTCTTCTTTACTGTTCTAGCCCATTGCCTTCACATCAAGTTTGGCTCAGTTTTTTTTCTAACCATGGGGCCTATAGTCTATTCCGCAAGTGTCGTTTAAGTTAACGTTCCTTCTCCTCCCGATCCACCCTCTCCTTTCCTGTACCGCCGTTGTTGTTTAGACTTTGTCCGCCTGCCACCTGAAGCCGCAATTACATCGTGTTCTGCTCTGTATCCTATATTCCGGATGGATACTCTTTTGTTTCTCAAACCCTTGATGCACCCCTCACACGAAGTGCTGCCCTTGCTCTTACCATCGTCACTATGTCCGTTAACCAAACAAGCCTGCCTGTTCTGAAATATGTCTCAACTCCAGCCTCTCGTTAAAGGCATCTAGCTCGCCTATCTGTGTCCTATAAATGAATGCGATCCAGTCTTCAAGACTATGCAAGATGATCGCTATGGATCTTTCTCATCGAAAATTCGACGGGCTGGCTATTGCAACAATGGCATATATCTGTGTAGTGTTCTGGGAAAATTATGCTTTATTGATGTAGGCAGGGGTAAGTGTTGGTTTGGAGCTGTCTCAAATACCGCGTTTCCTGTGCATTTAGCCCCTTGTGTGGAGCGGGATAAACCCCACGTTGTTCTCGTAAGTACTTACGTCGCAGGCCGTAAGCAGCGGGGACAGAAATGCTAGTTGTGAGTTCGGGGATGGTGGCCGCTCGGCCTCGATGAAGGTCTTGTACGCCACGTTGTAGGGATATTCTTGAAGGCGAGTGCCCAGCGACCAAGACGGCCGGGGATCTCTCAGGGATGACAACCAAGAAAGCACGTGATGATCTGGTATAACTGACAAAGAACGGCCCAATAAGAACGGTAGAAATGTAGTGACCGCCCATAGAAGGGCGAGACACTCGAGCTCTGTAACGAATAATTATGTTCGGTGTAGGAAAGAAAGCAGCTAGCACAGGCGCCGACCTGGTACCAGCCGTACTGATGTTGGGCCAGCCCTTCGCAAATTCTATGTATGCAGGCTTCGGGTCGAACTTCAATGAAAGTTGAGGAATCGAAGTTAACTACGAAAGAGGGGAGACTTCAGTAAGCATATAAGCGTTGAAAACGGTCCTTGCTGCGCAAAGCCTCACGTGAGAGCGTTTCGGTCTTAGTCGGTCATTTAGGACGAGCGATAGCGGCAAAATCCTCGATAAAGTGGCGAAAGCCAAAGCAGAGGCCTACAAAGCGGCGCACATCTTTCAAAGACTGGGGATGCGGACCATCTCTGAAAGCTTGAATTTCAGTCGGATCAGGTTGAACTTCGAGGCGTGAACTATGTGTCAAGAATAGTTGGCGATGACCAAGAGGCCAGCTGTACGGGACACAGTGAGCATACCGATTAGGCGCTGAAGATGGGAAGAAAAGGTCGGCGAGGAAAGGAAGCCGTCGTAGATGTAGCTCTGAAAGTTTGTCCATCTAAATCCGCAAAGTATAAGGGCGTGCATCATTCGTTCCAAGGTCGCCGGGGCATTAAGGGACCGACCGGCGCGACATTAGAGTGATAAAGCCGGCAGGTGTTACAAAAGCTGTTTTTGCATGGTCCTGTTATCAACAGCGACCTGAAAGTACCCTGACCGTAAATCAATGGTGAAAAGAATTTAGCTCCGTGCAGCCAATCTAGGGCACCATTGATTCTTGGTAGAGGGTACCCAACTTTTTTAGTGATACTGTTTAAATGGCAATAAACACCGCTGAAGCGCCAGCTCCGTATTTCTTTTTAACCAGACCAAGTAGAGACGCCCGTGGGCTCGTCAAGGGTTCGATGATATCTTGAGCGAGCTCCGGCCATTCAGCCTGTGGGCCCAGGTGCCGGTCCGCAGTAAAGCCCTATCGAGCTGTGCTCAGCCAGCACTGTAACAGGGAGCACCCCGGGTACAGCGGATTATTGAGAAGCCTGGCGACCAGTTTCAACGCGAGCACTCGGCCCACCGTGTTGACGCATGACAGCCCGATGCCTCCCCTTTCTTGCGGTAGGTGAAGGAGACGGCGCGCGACAAACCTCCTTTTGGATTGCCTGGATTTCGGCACCAGATGCGCAATAAGGATGGCGATGTATAGGAGCCGCGTCGCTGCACAATAGATCCGATGTTAAACAAGAGCAGTTCGACTGAAAGGGTGCTGATCAATACCAAAAATGTCTCTGAGAGAGGCCAGCAGGCGGCACAGTGCTCGAGCTATACCTCGTCACACAGGGGCGCACAGGCCCCAAACCTGCAAACTTAAACATGCACCATTCGGAGGCACAGTGGGAGGCAACTCTGCTATGCTCTGATCTAGAGACCTAGCGTAGGATGGTAATTTAGGCCAGAGCAGCAGCCCAGGCTACTTGGGGTCTTGAAATAAAGGCTCCACTCACTGCATCCCCCCCCCCCCCCCCGTTTCTTATTCGTTTCTTTTTCGGTTTCTTTTTCAAATAAAATTTTCTCTATCTCTCATCGAGACACCGTCCGTTTTTCTCGTTATCATTTAAAAACCGCTGTTCTCTGTTACACAGAGGTCACCCCCTGCATCTTAGCCCTCGCCAATCGCGTCAACAAAGGCGACAAAAAGCGCAACGACCCATCTTTAAGACCCATCATTGAAGACCTGTCATCTCGAAGAGTAACTTTCATAACGACGGCTCTCACCTTCTGTTGGTGACTCATAAGCCGCTCCACTGCCATGATTAAAAAAATCCACAACCTACCCAAAGCTGGCCACCTCAGTGTAGCTTGCACTTACGATTGGGTAAGGCGTCGTCTTTTGGCTCCACATTTACTGCAGAATTCGGCCCTAAATTGTACCTTGCCATACGCATCTGCTTAAGAAAACACCATTCAGGCGACAAGCTGGTCTTCTTAAACTCATTGATGGCCTCTAGAACCATTGTGTCATGCTGGGCTCGACCCTCTTGGCCAGTTCCCGACGTCACGATGAGGTCAAAATGGATTGCAGTGGCAACCTATTATTCTACACGGTGCAGTATCATACAAGCTTTACCTACGTTTTGCGCTACGGATGTCGCTGATATTATTTTACGCAGCGTCGTTCTTCATCACGGTGCCTCTCGCAAATTATTAACAGATCGCGGTCACTAATGTTTGGCCAGAAATATTGAAGACATCTAGCGTTCATGTTTTTCGAAGCATGAGCTCGCAAGAGCGTTACATCCTCAAACCAATGACCTTACCGAGCGTATCATCCGGATAAAATCGGACAATTTATTGATACATGTATCCCGTGCTCAGCTAAACTGAGACTTCTCATTGCCGTATGGGACACCTACAATTTTTTTAACACATGACAACTTATTATTCATTTTTTGTGCTTTTGGCAGGACTCCACCTTACCTTTGGACAAGCTGGTTCCGTCTGATAACCACCTACGCAGGTGACGCCCTTGTTCAAGCCACTGAAACGCGCCAAGTAGACCATAGTCGCCTTCTCACCTCTCAGACTTCCAGGAAGTCTGCGTATGATAGTCGCCATCGCCATGCATCCAATAATCCAGCATCCGTGGTACTTCTAAAATCTCCTGAACGAAGCGTTGGACACTTGGAGAAACTTTTGCCCCACTACAGTGATCCTCATGCTATGGTGCGCCAAGTCACACCATGGGACGAATAAATTTGGGCTCTTGAGCCCCCCTTCCCCCACGCGTCCTCCTTTTCGTCTCTCGTACTGACATTGGTCATGTTGCCCGCCTTAAGCCATACGAACTCCTGCCTTCTATGCAGTTTAACGCATTCGCGGTGTGTTTTACCCAATGTGGTCATGTTACGAGATGAATACAGCGTTTTCTTCTCTAGCCTCGCAGAAGGGGAAAGAAAGATGACGAAATGGGACTGTTTTCATGGGGCTTATCGCTGCTATGCCAGTTGCGCCTCTGTTGTAAATGTAATAAAAGTACATTGCGCATGCACGTAAGAATATATATATATATGTATATATATATATATATATATATATATATATATATATATATATATATATATATATATATATATATATATATATTGTAAGGAAGATGATTCAGCGGCCACGCCAACGACGACGAAGACGACTGAGTTCCTGGCCGATCAGCTGGCCGATCAGCGATTTATCTCTGGCAGCAGGTGGGATAGATATAGGAGGATGGTCCACAGTAGATAGTGGTACGTCTAGCGACCACTTTCTAATAACATTTACCATCATGATGAGCACAACACGAGATAGAACTTTGGACCGTAAACGAGTAAACAACGCCAAGTATGCAGCTTCGCTATGCTCCTCCCTCAAATCAAACCTTTGTTCATGTAGGACCGGCAAAGCACAAAAGGTATTTCCTCAATTGCAAATGCTACTGTAGATTGCCAGCTCACTTTGCGGTCTACAGTAAACAATAAGTCGCCATCCCCATGGTGGAATGACGCGTGTGAGAAAGCCTTCTGCCGTAGAAAAGCAGCATGGAAAAGCCTTTCTTATAACCAGAGCCCAGTAAACTGGATAAACTACAACTTTTGTTCGGCGTCATTCAAAAGATCCATAGCGCAGGCAAAGGACGAGTACAACGAAAATTTAAATACTTATTTGTCAAACCCTAAGCACAGGAAGGCTTTGTATCGTTTCATGGAACGAAAGAGAAACTCGCACCTTTCACAGTCATTAAGTTCAGTAGTCTTGTCCCCACAGGAGGCAAAGGATGAGTTATAACAAATTGCGCAAGGACTAGCATTACGTTTCCAGGAGAAGTGCAGAGTTCCCTTGCACGCTCCCATTTCCTTCTCAGAGTATGTTGAGGTTGATAGGAGAAACTACTATCTGTGATTTCTTCCATGAGAAACTCGGCTCCAGGTTGGGACGGGGTTACAGTAGGTATGGTCAAAATTTAAGCAAATGATTTCACTCAGGATCTCCTGGATCTGGTTACTGAATCGTTAGAATCTGCATGGCTGCCGCACATCTGGAAAGTGGCGAAAATTACATTGCTCTTGAAAGACCCTGGTAAAGGATTTCATGTTGAAAACATTCGGCCGATAGCTTTGACTTCGAATCTAGTAAAATTAATAGAAAGAATTGTGCACGGCCGCCTCTCAAAGCATATCTCAGAGGTTAATGCTTTGAGTTCTTCCCAGATTGGTTTCCGCAATGGATGCTCAATATGGTCTGCACATGTAGATTTAGAAAGCAGGATTCGCCTTGCAATGTACAACAAGGAGGTATCAGCGTTAGTGACGCTCGATATTGCTAAGGCCTATGACAGCATTGAACATTCCATTCTACTAAACAAGTTGTCATTATTACGTTCTCAGTTCTACATTTATGCGTGGATCAGGGAATTTTTGAAAGGACGAGAATTCTTTTGTACTGATGGCACATTAACCTCAGACACCTATGCACAGACAAGAGGGGTGCCTCAGGGCTCTGTGCTCGCCCCACTCCCTTTTAATATATTAATGTGCGATATTCCGGTTCATCCTGATGTCACTGTATATGTATATGCAGATGACATAGCATTCTTCGCCTCGGCAAAAGATATTCATGACCTATATCGTTCACTACAGGCTTACCTAAATGCACTTGAGGTCTGGTTGGACAAAATTAAATTGGTTTTAAATGTGTCCAAAAGTAGTGTACTCGTTTTTAAAGCCGTAACCCCCTTATATGTTTCGTTAAACAACCGCTCAGATGTCATACCTCAAGTGGAATCTGTGAGGTATTTAGGCATTACGTATGATGCTAGTATGGATTGGAGGCTTCACATCAAGTCTAATGTTCGGAAAGGTGAACGTGCCCTTGGTAGACTGACACGGATAAGTAACAGGAAATTTGGTATGCGTCGAGATACTCTTCTACTTTTGTACAAAGCCTATGTGAGACCGATTCTGGAATATGGCTGCATTCTTTTTTCTGGGTGTCCAAAATATAAGCTGCATCCTTTGCTGCTATTAGAAAGACGGGCGCTGCGCCTCTGCCTAGGCCTTCCACAGTCAGTCTCTACCACTGTTCTGTACTTGCAGGTCCGCATTCCGGACCTTAACTCCCGTTTCCACCTTCTAACTGTCAGATCATTCTTGCGGTCATTTGAGACTAATCCCGGTGTGGCTATATCTATTTTTGTGTCAAACCCCGCCCTCTTTCTCACTCACCAGTGGCCAAGGGTCTGCAAGCCCCAGGTTGTTTATACACAGAGCATTTTAACAAACATTGGTGTGGACCTTGCTTCTATATGTCCTATTGGTTGCTCAACGTCCTTTGTGGATACAAATTATGATTCTATATTTCCATCTAATGTGAAGAACTTGCCCTCAAGTCTAATATCCAGCCTCCTATGTGAACACCTTGAAAAGTTCCCTGATCACACTGTAATTGCCACTGATGCGTCTGTTATTGCGCACAAAGCTGCGATTGGAATTTTTTCGGAGTCTCTTTCCTGGAGTTTTTCGGTGCGTGTCCCGGATTACACACCGATATTTCTAGCAGAGTTTATGGCAATTGGGCTAGCGCTACTAAAAGTTCCCTGCAGTCAATCAAAAATAATTTTTCTATCAGACTCTCTTTCTGTTTTGTTGTCACTGGAGTCAGCACGGGATGCTCTGTGGAGCCGCTCACTAAAGTATTCCATACCGGGGTGGGTGAAAGAAATACACTTCATCTGGGTCCCCGGACACAGCGGTATTTTCCACAACAAAGCGGCAGATTTCCTGGCTAAATCAGCTCTTGAGGCACATGTTCAATATACCATCCCTAATATCATCATTTTTGGAATGTCCCGTTTCCAGCGATATCAATACCTAGCCGCTACATGCAATGAATCTTTGCTATCTACAGCCGAATACCAGCATCTCATATACTCGTGGAAAGTTCGAGCATATAAATCACGGCAGTGTGAGGTTACGATGACTCTCCTGAGATGCAGGATTCCTCGCCTAAATCTTTATTTATGTAGATGCGGGATCAGCCCCACAAACCTTTGTGAGGCTTGCGGTGAAATTGAAAATATTGATCACTACCTTCTCGATTGCCGAAGGTTTTTACTTCAGAGGAGGGTGCATTTAGAAAATCCAATTGCATGCTTGGGATTTACGTTATCGGTCCCGCTTCTACTCTCCTTCGGTGCGAGTGCGAAATTTGCGTTGTCTCAAATTTGTCAGTACTTACATAACTACATCACAGCTACGGACAGATTCCCTTGCTATTTGTATTCCAAATTTACAAAACTCCAAATTTTTGCTTCATATTTTTTCATTCAATAACTTTTGTGATCTTAAATCTTTTGTTTTTGTTTAGTTGTCAATTATTTTATTACACTAATTCAGTTTGTTTAGGATATTTGGCAGTCCACACTGAACCCTGGCCAATCCCCCTTCGTGGGTATGTGCCAAATATCAAGGAAGAAGAAGAAGAAGATCAGCTGGCGCGCGCACTCGAAGCTCGGACTGTCTTGTTCGAACGAGATTGTGCCTTACTCTACGATCGTCGTGTGTCACCGGTCGCCGTCTCCAGTCCTCCGAATAACCCCTAATAAACCCTTCTTCATTTGGCGGAATGTGCCGGGGTAAGACTCTTACACGATCACCGTGGAGCTCCGCAGCCGTACGATAGCTATGGCGACAAACCAGGTAGGCCAACAGCCAGTGGCAGCCCCTTCGTAGTCTATCGCATGCTTCGGTGCTATTCGGCAGCGAGACCCCGCAGTTTTCAGCGGGCAGGGCGACCAGGACGTTGGATTGGCTGGCCTCGTACGAGAGAATGAGTAGTCATAACAACTGGGATGACCGCATCAAGATAAAAAATGTCATCTTCTACCTTAGTGACATTGCTAACCTATGGTACCGAAATGACGCGGCCGGCATGCCTACTTGGGCCAACTTCAAGGCGAAGTTCACGGATGTTTTCAGTTGTCCCACAGTGCGGAAACTACGCGCCGAAGAAGCACTGCACGTACGAGTTCAGCATGAAGGGGAAACCTTCACTAGTTACATTGAAGACGTCATGGATTTGTGCAAGCGTGTCGACCCATCTATGAATGAGGCTAAAAAGATAAAACACATAATGAAGGGCATTGATGTCGATGCATTTCACATGCTGTGGGCAAAGAGCCCCAACAGTGGCCTCAGTATATAGTCTTTGCCAAAGTTTCGACGAGCTGCTCAAGTAACGCCTCTGCCCTCGTCGCCCTCACGAACCAGCTGCGGCCATCTTTGGCCTGGATGTGAGCACCGACCTTTTAACTCGCATAAAATACTCCGTTCGAGATGAGGTCTCTCGACTGCTTGGCCTTTTGTCTGGCCCACACCCGTCATCTACAGCCCAGCTGCTTACCCCTTCTACCCGAAACACCATCACGCAGGAGGTTGCCGATGCCCTTCCCAGTTCTGGCCAGCCAGCGCCCGTCACACCTCATGCTGACTCTGTTCCACTGCAGCCCACACCTCACGGTGCATCACTGAGTTACAGCCCCCTTGTTGTCGTGCCGCCCCTACATGTGCAAGTACAGATGCCTCCCACGTATGCACAAGTTACCGCCCGGCCACCGCCGCCACAGTCCTTTGCGTACGTGCCGACTATGGCGCCGCCATCGTTCGCCCCATGGTTCCGATCAACGACGCCTCCCTACAATCCTTGGCGCACGAATGACAACTGGCCTATTTGCTATGCCGGCGGTATTCCAGGCCACGTCGCCCGCCTGTGCCGTCGTACTCTGCGCTCTGCCCTTCACGCACTATGGCTGACTGCAATTAACAGTACGACACCTTGCGCCCACCTGCAGTGACATCTCCAGGGCAGCCGCACAACTCGTCGGGCTGCCAGCACATTCCGCTGCACCGCTCGCCGTCGGTCCGTGTCTCCAATGCGGCGTCGAAGCGTGACGCAAGACTCGAAAAACTGGCCGCCGCAGTTCCTGGGGAACGAACTGCGAACATTTCGCCTACCACAAGTCCTCGTCTGTCTCCGCCGAACGTTCTCGAAGTTTTTGTTGTTGGTGTTCTTACCCTTGCGGTCGTCGATACTAGGGCCACTCTCTGCGTCATTAACGAAAGTTTTTGCCGATCGCTTCATAAAGTCAAAACCCCGCCTTCTAGACTCTCTCTTCACACCGCCAGCGCCGATTCCGTTCGTATGCCTGCTGCTTGCGCAGCACGTGCCGTTATCGCGGACGTGTTAAACATCAAGTTTTTAGTGCTTAATTCTTGGCTGGGATTTCCTGTCCCACCACAATGCTGTTATTGACTGCGCCCGCACCCACGTCGCCTTCTCTGCGCTCTGTGATGCGGTTCTTGACGATACGACGTCTTTTTCTTGTGCAGAACGTGTTGTCGCCGACGACACCGACATTGCGCTCAACTTTGCTGTGATTGTTCCCGTGTGTGTACCATTCTCCTTAGACGCCACTGTTCTTTTTGCGCCGTCTCCCATGTTCGCTTCTCGCCGTAACCTCCTTCTTCCCTTTGCTATCATTAATATTAACCGCGGCGCCGCTGACATTGTTGTTGTGAATGCCTCATCCGCTGCAGTCCCGCTACTTCGTGACGAATGCCTTGCCATATTGAAGTTGCTGACCTCCTCTGACCGTTTCATGTTGACAGGTATCTACCACGGAGTGCCCACGTAGCCTCCCTAACGCATTTTACTGCGTCTTCTGATGTACCGAGTTGGGACCTTTTTCAATCATATGTGGCCAGTGACCTCGACCCGTCTCACCGTGAGCAACTGTTTCCTCTCCTCAACCAGTTCCGTTCTTCGTTTGACGTGCAGACGACGTCCTTGGGCCATGCGACCGAGGTTGTTCACCAAATCGACACCGGCAGTCATGCCCCTCTTCGACAGCGCCCTTACTGTGTTTCGCCTACGGAGCGCCGTGTTATTGCCGAGCAGGTCGACGACATGCTACAACGTGGTGTAATCCAGCCTTGATCTAGTCCGTGGTCGTCTCCCGTAGTACTTGTGAAAAAGTAGGATGGCTCCATAAGATTTTGCGTTGACTACCGCCGTCTTAACAAAATTACACGTAAAGACGTATACCCACTACCCGGTATTGACGACGCCATCGATTGTTTACAAGAAGCCGAGTTCGTTTTGTCCCTGGACCGGCGCTCTGGTTATTGGCAATTTCCTATGGCTGAGCCTGACCGTCCCAAAACAGCCTTTGTTACCCCTGATGGACTATATGAGTTCACTGTGATGCTGTTGGGTCTATGCAATGCTCCTGCTACGTTTGAGCGAATGATTGACATCTTACGCGGCCTCAAGTGGAACATTTGCCTTTGTTATTTCGATGATATTGTTGTTTTCTCTCCCGATTTTCCGACGCACCTAGTGCGCTTGCACCAAATCCTGAGCTGTATCACTGGCGCCGGTCTTCAACTTAACCTGAAGAAGTGTCGTTTTGGGCCCGCAAGATGGTGTCCTGCCCGATCCGGACAAACTACGTGAGGTCACTGAATTCCCGAAACCGACTTCTGTTAAAGAGCTGCGCAGCTTCGTCGGCCTAAGCTGATATTTTCGCCGTTTTGTCCGGAATTTCGCTACCATCATTGCACCGCTTACAAAATTGCTGAATGGTCCTGCCGACTTGTCTACCTGGACTCCAATCTGCGACGATGCTTTCACTACGCTCCGACGTCTACTCACTTCGCCGCCCATTCTCCGCCATTACGACCCATCCGCTACTACAGAGGTGCACACTGATGCCAGCGGCATCGGCCCCAGCGCTGTCCTCGCACAACGCGAACCCGGCTTTTCTGAATATGTAGTTGCTTACGCTAGCCGAGCCCTAACGAAAGCTGAATCTGACTACACCGTCACGGAAAAGGAGTGTCTTGCAATTGTGTGGGCCTTAACAAAGTTTCGCCCCTACTTATAGGTCCGCCGCTTCAACGTTATCACCGACCACCATGCCCTCTGCTGGTTGGCTTACTTGAAAGACCCTTCTGGACGCCTCGGCCGCTGGGCTCTTCACTTTCAGTACTTTGACTTTGAGATGATATATCGATCGGGACGCAAACACTTCGACGATGACGCCTTGTCGCGCTCGCCGCTGCCTTCTCCTGCACCCCCGGACTCGATATCCTAACCCTCGTTCCAGCCCTTACTTCCGACGATCTTCCTTTTGAACAACGCCGAGATCCTTGGATATCTTCACTCCTAGACGTCTTCACCGCGTCCTCAAGATCTTCATTCCCGCGAGCCCTTCGTCGCCAAGCTTCCCATTTTATGATCCGGGGTGGCCTGCTGTATCGCAAAAGCTATCGCCCGGATGGTCGCAAATGGCTCTTGTTCATTCCTCGCCATCTTCGCACTGAAATTTGTGCCCGTCACCATGGCGACCCGCAAAGTGCACATGCTGGCTTGTTGAAGACGTACGAGCGTCTCCGTCAACGGTACTACTGGCGGGGGATGTACAACTTTGTCCGCCGTTATATTCGCTCCTGTACTGCTTGTCAGCAGCGGAAGTTGTCTCCGCGCCACTCCGCTGGCCCATTACAGCCATTTCCCTGTCGAGCGCGACCCTTCAATCGTGTCGTCATCGACCTCTATGGCCCCCTTCCATCTTCGACATCAGGCAATCGCTGGATAATAGTCGCCGCGGGTCACCTCACTCGGTACGCGGAGACTGCCGCCCTGCCTACGGCTAGTGCTCGTGATGCCGCCTCCTTTATTCTAAGTCACTTCGTTCTACGTCACGGGGCTCCTCGTGAACTTCTCAGTGACCGCGGCCGCGTCTTCCTATCACAAGTAATCCACGAGCTGTTCGAAGCTTGCAAAATAATACATCGAACCACCACAGCTTACCATCCTCAAACCAATGGCCTCATAGAAATGTGTAACCGAACGCTTGGTGACATTCTCGTCATGTACCTTTCTTCTTACGCGTCTAATTGGGATCAGGTGCTTCCGTATGGCACCTATGCCTATTACACAGCGTCTTAGGCAAGGACTGGATTTTCCCCATTCTTTCTTCTATACGGTCGTCAGCATTCCTGTCTACTGGACACCAGACTTCCTTACCACCCCGACAATTCAGAGTACACATCTCTTTTTGCTGTTGCCCATAGTGCTGAACAGTGCCGTCAGCTGGCTCGTTCATTCACGTTGGACATTCAAGATCTTCGCCGACATGAGAGCGATCAGACAAGCCCTCTTCTGACTTTCCTACCAACACCCTTGTTTGGCTCTTTTTTCCGGCTGATTCCAAATTACCTGTAAAGTATCATGGCCGTTATCGTGCATTAGAGCGTACATCTCCAGTTAACTACGTTTTGGAGCCGGCAACGCGTTCTTCGGACCACCGTCGCCGCGGGCGAGAAGTTATTCATGTCAGTCGACTTAAACCATACAACGATCCTCTTGTCGTCCTCTCGCCTTAAGTCGCCAAGATGGCTCCCTCTGTCCGCCGGAGCAATTGTAAGGAAGAAGATGATTCATCGCCCACGCAAACGACGACGAAGACGACTGAGTTCCTGGCTGATCAGCTGGCGCGCGAACTCGAAGCTCGGACTGTCTTGTTCGGACGAGATAGTGCCTTACTCTACGATCGTCGTGTGTCACCGGTCGCCATCTCCAGCCCTCCGAATCACCCCTAGTAAATACCTCGTCAATACATATATTTTATGAAGGAAAGAATCCAACAGTCGACGAGGCCAATGAAAGCAATGGGGATTGTACTTTGTCTTTTTTTAATTTTTACTTCAATAACCATATAAATTAGAAATGTAATCTGTTTAGGGGAAAAGTACTAATAAAAAAAGACATAAAGTACATTCCCCAATGCTTTCCTTGGCTTCGCGACTGTTGGCTTCTTTCCTTCATGTATTATAACCAGCACCCTCATTTCCCCTTGAGTTATCTGCTTGTAGGTTACGGGGGTCTCGGTTCTGGGAGTCTTAAAGCCATAGGTAGAGTGAAAGGGTTCTAGCACAGCTTTCGCCCGCACTCTTGATCACGCTTTACGTGAAGCAAGCGGTAACACAGGACGTTCCACGTCCACCGCTATGGTTGAAGGTGGCGCTGGTGAACACTCTCAAGGTTCGCATACAGACAACATTAATACCCAAGAAAGTAGCAGGTGGGACAGCGGCCAATGTAGCTAAGTTGTAAGAGCACCAGACGCGATATTCGGAGGTCGTGGGTTCGGTACCCACCTTTGGCATGTTGTTTTTTCTTCTACTTTGTGTTCATTTATCTTTCCCTAAACAGATTACATTGCTAATTTATGTGATTATCGAAGAGAACATTTAAAAAAAGAAGACATAAAGTGCAATCCCCAATGCTTTCCTTGGTCTCGCCGACTGTTGGCCTCTTTCTTTTATGTATTATAACAAGCACCATTTGCCCTTCTTTTGTTTGCTTGTTGCTTACAGGGGTCTCGGTTCTGGCAGCTTTGAAGCCGTAGGTAGCGTAACAGGGTTCTAGCACAGCTTTCGCTATTGCTCTTGATCAAGTTCTACGTGACGTAGGCTGTAACACAGGACGTTCCACGCCCACCGCTATGGTTGAAGGTGGCGCTGGTGAACACTCTCAAGGTTTGTATACAGACAACATTAATGCCCAAGAAAGTAGCAGGTGGGAGAGCGGCCGATTTAGCTCAGTTGGAAGAGCACCGGACGCGATATTTGGAAGTTGTGAGTTCGGTTCCCGCCATCGGCAGGTTGTTTTTCTTTCTACTTTGTGTTTATTTATCTTTCCCCTCAATAGATTACATTACTAATATATTATCATGGAAGTAAAAAAAACATAAAGTACAATTCCCAATATGCAGACCACACAACTGCCGCCCAGCTTCCGCCACCACACCGCTCGCTTCACTACGAACCGACGTTGACCGGCCCCGGTCTTGGCCGGGTCTCCCAGGGCATTCCTGTTATCGTCGACACGAACGAGGTCAGCGCTTTAATTGATACGGGACCTGATTATACTATCGTTAGCTGGCGGATTACAGGGACACTGAGAAAAGTGATGACATCATGGAACGGACCAGACATACGTATGGCAGGCGGACATGCGGTTGCACCACTGGTTCTGTGTACGACCCGGGTTACGATGCGAGGCTGCACATTTGTCACTACTTTTCTTCATCTACGGGAATGCTCTCGCGATGTTATTCTTGGCATCGACTTGCTTCGTGAGCGCGGTGCCGCTATAGATCTCCATTACCGCTTGGTGACGTTTTCCGCCAGACTGGCCACCGAAAACCATGAGTATCGTGGGTCCCACTCCACGCTGCGAGTCGCCGATGACAGCCTCACAGTGCCACCACGCGCCAGCATCCTCGCCAGAGTTACATGTGACGAGCCACAGCACAGCCTCCGGGTTGTTGAGCCAAATGTGTCCCTCTCACTCACCTTGGGAGTTTATGTGGCAAGAGGTCTGTTTCTTTCCTGGCAGAGAGACGGAGGTTGCTTCTCCAATGAACATCGACATCTGTTCCGTGGCACTGTCATCGCTTACGTCGATCATCTGCAGGAAGTCGCCGAATGTTTTGCTTCCGAGGAAGCTACACCTAGCACTGAACCGGATGATGCCGTACACACTGTCGACATCAAATCTAGCCTTTCCTCCGCTGAAAAGAGGCAACTCCAGGATCTATTGCTGGAGTTTCGTGCGTGCTTCTTGTCTTCGTCTAAATTGCAGCAAACATCGGTCAGTAAACACTGGATTATCACGCAGGAAGGCACTCGACCCATCCGTCAGCAGCCCTATCGTGTGTCTCCTCGGGAGAGAGACGCTATCCAACAGCAAGTCAAGGAGATGCTCGCAGATGGCGTCATTCAACCTTAAAGCAGCCCATGGTCCTCGCCTGTAGTCCTCATTAAAAAGAAAGATGAACACTTCCTTTCTGAGTTGATTCATCATCATCATCATCATCACCAGCCTTACTATACCCACTGCAGGGCAAAGGCCTCTCCCATATTTCTCCACTTAACCCGGTTCTGTGCTAGCTGCATCCACTTGACCGCTGCGACTGCGTTGACTACCGAAAACCTAAGTGTGACAAAGAAGGACGCCTATCCGTTGCCACGGAGCGACGACTGTCTCAACCTACTTCGCCGAGCCACGTAATTCTTCTCCATTGTCCTCAGGAGTGGTTACTGGCAAATCGAAGTTGATAAGAGGGACCATGAGAAAACTGCCTTCGTGACAACAGATGGGCTCTATGAATTCAGCGTCCTCCCATTTGGGCTCTGCTGTGCTCCTACCACCTTCCAGGGGATGATGGTCACTGTGCTCACAGGTCTAGGTGGCAGACATGCCTTGTTTACCTCGACGACGTGATAATCTCTTCTCCGACGTTCGCGGAACACCTCCGCCGCCTGAGAACTGTTCTCGAAGCCGTCCGGTCTCCCAACCCTTCTGTCAAGCCTCAAAAGCGTCACATCGGGTTCACCGAATTGAAGTTTCTTGGGCACATCGTGAAGGCTGATGGCATCCGAGCTGACCCTAAGGAACTTGCTGCTGTTGCTGCCTTTCCCGTCCCTGCTCACAAAAAAAACAGTCCGACGGTTTCGATGGCTGTACTCCTCTTATCGCCACTTTGTCAAAAACTTTTCACATCTGGCCAGCCCTCTAACACTCCTGACACGAGATGACGCATCATTTTCCTGGGACACCGAGCAGCAGATGTCTTTCGACAAGTTACGACGCCGGCTCGTCACCCCCAATCCTGGCACATTTCGACGTTGATGCCGACACAGAGCTACACGGATGCGAACAACGCCGGCCTTGTTGCCGTTCTAGTTCACCACCAAGACGGGGTCGAGAAAGTAATTGCCTACGCCAGCCGTGCACTTTCCCGTTCTGATGGTTGGTTGGTTTGTGGGGTTTAACGTCCCAAAGCAACTCAGGCTATGAGAGACGCCGTAGTGGAGGACTCCGGAAATTTCGACCACCTGGGGATCTTTAACGTGCACTGACATCGCACAGCACACGGGCGCTTTGCTTTTCGCCTCCATGGAAAAGCAGCCGCCGAGGCCGGGATTCGATCCCGCATCCTTGGGAACAGTAGTCGAGCGCCGTAACCACTGCGCCACCCCGGCGGGTCTTTCCCGTTCTGAGTGCAACTGTTCCACCACCGAAAAAGAATGGTTGGCGGTAGTATGGGCCGCTGCCAAGTTCCGCTCGTACCTTTATGGCTGACTGTTTCGTGTCATCACTCACCATCACTCGTTTTGTTGGCTTAAAAACGTAAAGGATCCTTGTGGCCGCTTCCCTAGCGGATATTCCATATCTGCTCCAGATATTTAACATATGCTGCCAGATACAAATATATAAGGCAGCAAATAAGACCTTATTTGGGCAAATCAAATCGCAAATCAGGCCAGGTAAGGTCAAATATGTGCAAAATGTTGCCCTTATATGGCTCAGACTTGGCCAAATCATGCAACAATGATGCTCAATGATGAACAATGCTCATTGATTTCCTGGTTAATCTGTGCCGGGAAATCATTGAGGCCAGACATATCATTCAATTGGGTGAAAAATGTGTTTGTGAACCGTCGATCGCTTTAACAGACAATGAGGTTGAGTTTCTTGAACGTGGTGTGTGTGTGGGGTCACCATGATTTTCGTGTTTAATGTGCGGTTTGGTGCTGCTTGGCTGGGTTATATATTTGTGTTTTTTCAATAAACTTCAGTTGTGAGTTCAGCGCCCGTCCTGTCTGTTCTTCACCTCCGTCCACGTCTGTTGCGCTGTTTTTCTGTCCTCTTCACCATTGTGTAGAAACTACAGGCGGTTCGCACCCTAACCGTGCCGCCTCATTTTCACGCCCGATCACCAATACCGTGAGCGTGACACTTCTTGTCGAGAACTAGCACTTGCCAGCCTCAGGAGATTGTTCACTTTATTATTTTGATAGAAAATTATATTCCAATCAGTAAAATGGATGGTAATTGCCAGTATGTGATATTTTTCCGTACCTTTCGTTGCTAAATTGTCTTTCGCTCCAGCAATTTTGGCAAATTTCAGTACGTAAGTAGGTTGCTTCGTTGTTTTTATTATTATCATTATTATTTACACTACCTAAGTAGCTTCATGCTTGATTTGGTTTAGGGGCAGAGCTGTCGCTGTCATAACAAATGCCACTAGACATATTTTGTTCTTTGTTTTCTCTCTTAATTTAAAAAGCAACCACGAGTTAGTCGCGTTTGCTCATTTTGCACTGCAGTCTCTGGTTAAGGTGACACCAGTACATCCTGACAGCCTATATGTACTTTGCTAAGGTTTAGGTATTATCAGCAGTCCCAGCACTGTGTGACTTATTCAGAAATGTGGCGCAACAAACACAAACACAAGAGAAGATACACAACACACGCGCACACTACCAACTTATTACAGTTGGTAGTGTACGCGTGTGTTGTGTATCTTCTCTTGTGTTTGTGGTTGTGTTTGTTGCGCCACATTTCTAAATAAGATGCAGCACCAACTAGCCCCTCAAGCCACTATTTTGAGATACCAGCAGTGTGTGGTTTATCGCCCTACGGCTTTTCCGGATATCGACAAACCTTTACATTCGATTTCAGTAGTCTAGTTCGATTCATAACCGTTCTCTATTTATTTTCTTCAGCTTCTCAAGTAAACCAGCTCAAATTAAAGGCATTTACTGGTTAAAGCTCTGTGTGTAAAAGAGTAGAATAAAAATGTACATCTAATTTAATAGGTTCATATGTCTTTCACATCAGCTTCTCGTGTAGTCAGGTAGGTCATTATTCTGTTCAGATACCTTATTAGTTTGTCATAGTATAGCGCGCAAATGAGTAAAATGTCAATACTTACTAACGAATGAGCATGTCTTTGACCCTCGGCATACCCACGCAATTCAAGCCTGCCTTTAAGCGATTCCTTATAGACTGGGAAAAAAGAAAACCTGCGGTTTCAAAGTTATTTTCCTGTAAGGTTTGCAATAAATGGGGAAATTCAGGTTTCCCTTGGGAAACTTGATTGAGCTTGCGGGACATTTAGCTGGAATACTGAAATTGTCTTGTGTGTGTTGTAATAGTGTTGTTGATATGCAGATATATAGATCTATAGTTCAAAACCTACATGCCATGCGGGCAAGATCTTTAAATCAGTAATTGGGTAATAAGACATATCTGACCAGATATGCCTTATCTGGTACTTGAAATCAGGAATTGGGCAGAGCAGGCAGATACAACCAGATATGCCTTATCTGGTACGCAAAATTAGGAATTGGGCAGATATTCCTTATCTGTCCCATATCTGACTTAAGATGCCATATCTGCCTAATTCCTGATATACCTGATGTGCATTTTTTTTAAGCACAGATATGGGCATTTCCATAAGGGTTAGCATGTTGGGCGTTGCGCCTTCATGAGTTCGATTTCGATGTTATTTATAAGTCTGGCCGGATCACACCGATCCTGATAGCCTGTCCCGCGCCCGTCGGCCCTCCTTCGTCAGATGTCACGACGATAGCTTCCTCGGAGCAGTCACTACGTCGGACCTCGTTTCCAAACAGCGTGCCGACGCCGAGCTGCGACTGATCATCGACCATCTTGAAGCTGGGCACCGTACAATACCCTGGTATCCTTCTCGGGGGCTGCCATCGTATTGCCTCCGCAATGAGGTGCTTTATATTGTTACGGACGACATCAAGGAAGAAGAAGCGGGCAGTGGCGCGGAGAGAAGCGCTCGCCCTAGGCCCTGCAACATCTCATTAAACGTCATCTCACTGTCATCGACCATCTCTCTGTCCTCTGTTCTCCTGTTTTCATCGGCTTGCCGTATCGTAACATTTGGTTGGAGGTGCTGGGTACTTCATCATCACCCCCCCCCCATCCTGGTCCGGAGCATCAGCGCCCTGCGACTTCTTGCGCCATCGGCGAAAGATTAGGAGGCACGGCATGGCTGTTCCCCAGACTGCCGAACCCAGCAAGACCTTGCCGTTCCGCCGCCCGTCCCCCCCGCCCCGACCACAAGACACGACGAAGGAGAGACTGACCCGAGACGCCGCACATAACCACAAGACACAAGGAGAGACCCGAATGACCTAATGTGACCCCACTGACCTGATGTGCCGACCAAGGACCCTACAACCCAAGACACCGCTACACTTCAAGACATTCTCCCCTGCCTATGCCATGCGGTGCGTGCCTTGGCCTCCGCCATCGGTTAGTGGCAACGTGTGGCCCGAGAGTCTCCTGCCAAGGTTCATCGCGAATCATCGCGCCGGCAAGCCATTTTATTTTTCCTTCTTCCTCTTCTTTTTCAAGCGTCTAGACGCGCCTATCATCATGCCATGGAATCATCAACATCGTGCACTTCCTCGTCCACGATCGGGACGATCGCTCGGTGGCCCCGGGTCATGTTACGGACGACATCAAGGAAGAAGAAGCGGGCAGTGGCGCGGACAGGAGCGCTCGCGCTAGGCCGGCAACATTTTCATTAAACGTCATTTCACTGTCATTGACCATCTCTCTGTCCTCTGTTCTCCTGTTTTCATCGGCTTGCCGTATCGTAACAGTACGAAGAATTCGACTTCGAGTGCAAAAACATACCTGGTAGTCATACTGGCTGATCTAAGGCACGAAATCATCCTGGCCTGCCACGACGAACTAACTTCCGGTCATCTTGGCTTTACAAGCACCCTAAACCGAGTCCGGTAGCACTATTACTGGCCACATCTTACTACAAGCGGTAAATGTTACGCAGAGACTTGTCGACAATGCCAGCGGCGAAAAAGAACCCGCGTTCAAGCCATCCGGAGTGTTGCAAGCCATCGAGCCAACCCTCACACCCTTCGAGCAAGTAGGCATGGGCCTTTTAGGCCCATTTCCTTTATCCTCGAACGGACACAAGTGGATCGTATATAGTCGCCAGGGACTTCTTAACTCGCTACGCTGAAACGATGGCCCTTGCTCGAGGTACTGCAGGCGAAGTGGCTCGATTCTTTGTGAACGACATTGTGGTCAGACACGGTGCGCCGTCGACCTAGGAAAGGCGTTAACAGCTCGGCTACTGCGGGACACCTTTACTCAGCCATACCGAGCATCGTTCAACAACAGCGTATCACCCTCAGGCAAATGGCCTAACCGAACGACTCAGCAAGTTTGGCGGACATGATCTCGAAGGTCGTCGACATTGAGCATAAAATGTGGGACGAGATCCTGCTGTATGCCCCCTTCGCCTAAATACGGCGCCCAGGAAACCACGAGGTTTACGCCGTTCCGTCTCGTATATGGCAGGGAGGCCCGCTCCCATGCGGGGATGAAGCGGTCGAACCCGATGCCGCCCATTTCGCAGAACAGGCAGAGCAAGCCCGTCAGCTAGCCCGCTTGCAGATCAAGGAGCAGCATGCCAGCGACGCTCGACATGGTAACCTTCGGAACAGGGCAGTCCACTATGAACCAGGGGACGAAGTGTGGGTGTGGACCCCCGTGCGCCACAAAGGCTTATGCGAGAAACTGCTCCACCGGTATTTCGGACCCTGCAAAGTCCTGCGCCGCTTAAACAGCGTTATAATTACCAAGTTATTTCAGATGGAAGTGTGACCGTCAGTGTTCGGCGTCAGCGGCATGAAATTGTGCATGTGGTGCGCTTAAAGCCTTATTTTTTGCGTGACGGAGCGCTGTGTCAACGTCGCGTTTCGTGACATTCACTCTTCCTGCAAGTGAGACCTTGAGTTATTGTACAGTTCACCTCTCACCTAATTTTTTTTTCTCTCACCTTGCCATCCGGGCGCTGTTTTTCTTTCACGGGGGGGGGGGGGGGGGGATAATGCCACGTGCCTAGCTCCGCGCGACTGCCATGCTTCGTGCCACTGATGACGAAGCGGTTGTTGGCTCGAGAGGCGCGCTGTGCTAGACTCTGTCAACGGAACTAGAAGCCGACCTTATGCTCGGGTCCTCGTCTCGTGTTCCTTCCTAGCTCCCTGTGGCTTGAGGCGTGACACTATTACAGTCAGGGTTTCAAACACATTATGACAGGAAAGCTTGCGAGTCGTACTTAATTTGAAAATTCAATACCTTGAATGCTGGCATTAATGAGAGTGCTGACAAGCTCTCTTGCCTTTCCACGTAAATTCAACCGATGTGATCATTGCTGCTGGTGGCTGTGTGCGTGCTTATGGTCTTCATTTTATTACACAGTTATTGCTGCCTTTTTCTTCTTGATTTATTCATTGACGCTAAACACTGCCATTATTGTGGAGTGCATATGTAGGTTTGTATACTAGAAACTTGTTTTCATCTTGGGCGCATCGCCACTCAGTGAAATGTTTAAGTAAATGTGGTGCTTTCATTTTACTTTATTCGGACACCTTCAATCAATCTCTCATGCCATGTTTTCTTCAAGAAAGATGTATGGGCAGTGTTTAGAGCGATATTTTCGTTTATCCCTACCGCGTTAGCTTCCTTTCCTTTTTTTTTCTCTCTGTCTCCCCTTGTTCTCTGTTTTACTTCCTGGGTGCCTTTTACATGTTTTATCTGCTTTATAGTGCACCTGTGTCTTGTTGCTGCACCCAACCAGCCCAAAGGCGCCTCAACTATCTGCATTCGGGGCATTTGCTGGATTATATTGAAATGTTCCGAGACGATGTTATTAACCCGTGGCATGTTTGAGGAATGTGTAAGAACGAGGTTTGTTGGCGTGTGGTTCTGCTGTGATTTTTCAAAGTTGATTATTTCATTTCTGTCTAAGTCTCGAGCTTCCCCAATACCATCATCAACAATGAAGGGGGAGATTCCTTTTGCAGAAGATTTGTTTTTAGGTGCTCCGCATGGCGGTCAAAGTCCTCTAGCTCAGAGCAAATCCGTCGGAATCTATGGGCCTGTGAATAGGGTATGCTGATTTTATAGTGGTGTGGGTGGCTGCTTTTGAAATGTAGGTACTGCTGGCGGTCGGTAGGTTTCCGGTACAGAGGGCTTTGACCGCCATGCGGAGCAACTAAAAACAAATCTTCTGCAAAAGGAAACCCCCCTTCATTGTTGATGATGCTATTGGGAATGCTCGAGGTTTAGACAGAAATGATACTGCATTAATACCGTTTCTTGGGCTAGTTGGTTCATATTTCTATTGTGAAAAACTGCGCCGAAATAAACACACCACAAGACAAAGGACGGGACAAAGTAGCGCCTTTGTCCCGTCCTCTGTCTTGTGGTGTGTTTATTTCGGCGCAGTTTTTCACAACAGACAGAAATGAAATAATCAAATTTGAAAAATCACAGCAGGTTGACAGGCCAACAAACCTCGTTCTTACACATTCCTCAAACATGCCACGGGTTAATAATATCCTCTCGAAACATTTCAATATAATCCAGCAAAGCAGTCACTTGTCTTTCATTTTCAAACAGCCACCGAGAGCAGTGTATCGGCGCTCTGGAAACCTAAAGGACTTGTTAGTTAAATCTAAAACGACCGCCAATACTAACCCTAACCCCGGATGTAAACCGTGCGGAAAACCACGATGTAAAGTTTGCAATCATGTGCAGGCGACAATATTGTAAAAGGCAACTTCTCTGATTTCACTTTTAAAAGCAAAGAATCCTTGAACTGCGACAGTACCAATATGGTTATACATGATAAGCTACGGTGTGTGCGGCATGGAATACGTCAGCCAGACCGAAATACCATTCAGATTTCGTTTCAACGACCATAAGGCCCACACCCACACACTGCCAAATCTCCCTTTTTCTAAGCACCTGTGCCTTCCAAACCACACTTTCTAAAACATTCGGGTAATTCTCCTTCAATCAGGCTTCGAAACAAGTCGACAAAGAGATCAAAAGGAATCGTACTTTATACACAAATTTCAGACTCTAACCCATGGAATAAATGAAACATGGGGCAACTTTGCCTTTCTGAATAGCCTACATAACTAGTAGACGAAGCCTTTATCTCCATTTGCCCGCTCCTCAGAATTTTCTCCTTCACACACAAACTATTTCGTTATTTAGCTCGGCCTTCCCCCTCTGGTCGGTTTTCTATCCCGCAACAAACGTCTTCACTTAGGACACACGCTCGCGGGAACGACTTGACGCGAATGCCCGGAAGCGGCATCGGGTTTCGGATTTCGGGAGAGCCTGTCTGGCCGACGGCTCCTTCTTCGCCGCGGCGGCGCGCTGCCATGACTCCGATCGCTAGCGCGTCGCTGGGTGGACCAACTCCGTCTAGAACATATAACTCCTATCCTAACGGTGTTTTGAACAACTGCACCGCTGGGGAGCGGGCCGTCCTGGTATGCATGCTCGCTTTGTCTGTTTTTCACTTTCTTTTTTTCTTTTTTTTTGTTATTCTGAACATTTGCTTCCTTCGAGGGAGACTTGTCTTGCTTTTAGTGTCGTCTTCGTGGAAGCACAGCGCGTATGTAACATTCGTCCGCCCTCCACTTTCTCTTTTTGCCCCTCCCCCCCCCTCTTTTGTTATTCTGAACCTTTGCTTCCTTCGAGGGAGACTTGTTTTGCTTTTAGTATCGTCTTCGTGGAAGCACGGCGCGTATGTAACATTCGTCCGCTCTCCACTTTCTCTTTTTGCCCCTCTCCCCCCCCTTTTTTTCTTCTCTTTTTGTTATTCTGAACCTTTGCTTCCTTCGAGGGAGACTTGTCTTGCTTTTAGTGTCGTCCTCGTAGAAGCACGGCGCATATGTAACATTCGTCCGTCTCCACTTTCTCATTTGCCCCTCTCCCCCCCTTGTTTCTTCTTTTTTGTCATTCTGAACCTTTTCTTCCTTCGAGGGAGACTTGTCTTGCTTTTAGTGTCGTCTTCCTGGAAGCACGGCGCGTATGTAACATTCGTCAGCTCTCCACTTTCTCTTTTTGCGCCTCTCCCCCCCCCTTTCTTCTTCTTTTTTGTTATTCTGAACCTTTGCTTCCTTCGAGGGAGACTTGTCTTGCTTTTAGTGTCGTCTTCCTGGAAGCACGGCGCGTATGTAACATTCGTCAGCTCTCCACTTTCTCTTTTGACCCTCTCCCCCCCCCCCTTTTTTTCTTCTTTTTTTTTGTTATTCTGAACCTTTGCTTCCTTCAAGGGAGACTTGTCTTGCTTTTAGTGTCGTCTTCGTGGAAGCACGGCGCGTAACATTCTTCGGCGCTCCTCTTCTCTTTTTGCCTCTCTCCCCCACCGCCCACCTTTTTTCTTTTTTTTTTTGTTATTCTGAACCTTTGCTTCCTTCGAGGGAGACTTGTCTTGCTTGTAGTGTCGTCTTCATGGAAGCACGGCGCGTATGTAACATTCTTCGGCTCTCCACTTTCTCTCTTTGCCCCTCTCCCCCACCCACCCCCTCCCTTTCTTTTCTTTTTTTGTTATTCTGAACCTTTGCTTCCTTTGAGGGAGACTTGTCTTGCTTTTAGTGTCGTCTTCGTGGAAGCACGGCACGTATGTAATATTCGTCGGCTCTCCACTTTCTCTCTTTGCCCCTCTCCCCCACACCCCCGCTCCTTTTTTTTTCTTTTTTTTATTCTGAACCTTTGCTTCTTTCGAGGGAGACTTGTCTTGCTTTTAGTGTCGTCTTCGTGGAAGCAGGGTACGTATGTAACATTCGTCTGCTCTCCACTTTCTCTCTTTGCCCCTCTCCCCCCACTTTTTTTTTCTTTTTTTTTGTTATTCTGAACCTTTGCTTCCTTTGAGGGAGACTTGTCTTGCTTTTAGTGTCGTCTTCGTGGAAACACTGCACGTATGTAACATTCGTCTGCTCTCCACTTTCTTTGCCCCTCTCCCCCACACCCCCCTTTTTTTCTTTTTTTTTATTCTGAACCTTTGCTTCCTTGCAGGGAGACTTGTCTTGCTTTTAGTGTCGTCTTCGTGGAAGCACGGCACGTATGTAACATTCGTCAGCTCTCCAATTTCTCTTTTGACCCTCTCCCCCCCCCCCTTTTTTTTTCTTCTTTTTTTTTGTTATTCTGAACCTTTGCTTCCTTCAAGGGAGACTTGTCTTGCTTTTAGTGTCGTCTTCGTGGAAGCACAGCGCGTATGTAACATTCGTCCGCCCTCCACTTTCTCTTTTTGACCCTCCCCCCCCCCCCCTCTTTTGTTATTCTGAACCTTTGCTTCCTTCCAGGGAGACTTGTCTTTTTAGTGTCGTCTTCATGGAAGCACGGCGCGTATGTAACATTCTTCGGCTCTCCACTTTCTCTCTTTGCCCCTCTCCCCCACCCACCCCCTCCCTTTCTTTTCTTTTTTTGTTATTCTGAACCTTTGCTTCCTTTGAGGGAGACTTGTCTTGCTTTTAGTGTCGTCTTTGTGGAAGCACGGCACGTATGTAATATTCGTCGGCTCTCCACTTTCTCTCTTTGCCCCTCTCCCCCACACCCCCGCTCCTTTTTTTTTCTTTTTTTTATTCTGAACCTTTGCTTCCTTGGAGGGAGACTTGTCTTGCTTTTAGTGTCGTCTTCGTGGAAGCAGAGCACGTATGTAACATTCGTCTGCTCTCCACTTTCTCTCTTTGCCCCTCTCCCACCACTTTTTTTTCTTTTTTTTGTTATTCTGAACCTTTGCTTCCTTTGAGGGAGACTTGTCTTGCTTTTAGTGTCGTCTTCGTGGAAGCACTGCACGTATGTGACATTCGTCTGCTCTCCACTTTCTCTCTTTGCCCCTCTCCCCCACACCCCCTTTTTTTCTTTTTTTTTATTCTGAACCTTTGCTTCCTTGCAGGGAGACTTGTCTTGCTTTTAGTGTCGTCTTCGTGGAAGCACGGCACGTATGTAACATTCGTCGGCTCTCCACTTTCTCTATTTGCCCTTCTCCCCCCCTTTTTTTCTTTTATTGTTATTCTGACCTTTGCTTCATTTGAGGGAGACTTGTCTTGCTTTTAGTGTCGTCTTCATGGAAGCACGGCACGTATGTAACATTCGTCGACTCTCCACTTTCTCACTTTGCCCCTCTCCCCCCTTTTTTTTCTTTTTTTGTTTTTCTGAACCTTTGCTTCCTTTGAGGGAGACTTGTCTTGCTTTTAGTGTCGTCTTCGTGGAAGCACGGCGCGTATGTAACATTCGTCGGCTCTCCACTTTCTCTTTTTGCTCCTCCCCCCTTTTTATTTCCTTCTCTCTCCGTCTTTGTTGCATTACCAGCCAATAATCAACTGGAGATTTTCTCCCTTTCTATCTATGCAGTAATGTTCGCGTCTCCAAAGACGGAGAGCGAGAATTCCTTCTCCCTCTCCTAGCAGTGGTGTAATGTGCGGACTTATTCTCCATTCTCAATTCTACCTTGAAGAAGGACGGTCCACTGTCTGAAACTGGTGGAATAAAGTAGATAATCGGGAAAGTTGTATACATCCTGTTTGAATATATATATATATATATATATATATATATATATATATATATATATATATATATATATATATATATATATATATAAAAGTGAAAAATTGCTTCATACTGTTTCCAAGTTTATTTGTAGTCGACGTTTCGGCAGGAGCCCTGCCTTTCTCAAGTCAGTCTTGAGAAAGGCAGGGCTCCTGCCGAAACGTCGACTACAAATAAACTTGGAAACAGTATGAAGCAATTTTTCACTTTTATGTAACCTCTAGCAACCAAGTACGTCTATTTACTTATCCTATATATATATATATATATATATATATATATATATATATATATATATATATATATAATATTCATGCAGAATTCTTCATTGGAATGGTACAAGTTTTTTCTGAAGTTGCTACTTTAGGGGTATCGAATGGTTGGTTAGTCGGCGAGCATGCAGAGATGGATAAAAAGAAATTTAAAACCTTTTCCAGATGACTGCAGAATCTTCAGCGCAGAAATGGTGAAATGCGTAAGGCTGAGTGTTTCTGGGGTATCAGCGAGATGTATCAGCGGGATTCCGCGAGAGATAGATACTGAACCTTTCCTTTTCTGTAAACCAATTATGGAACGAAGTTGAGTTTTTGATTTTTGATGTGTTCAAAAGGTAAGAAGCGTTCCACTGAGACACGTCACCGGAAGCTGAGAACTGAAGCCGGAAGTCGGCTGCGGCCACCTTGGCTCCCATTTACACGCCTAATTGCCTCTAAATATACTAACTTATTAACCCACATCAACTATATTGATACTTGCGCACCTTTTCTCGACGCTCTTTCCGAAAGTATTAATAATCGTTTTTATAGCTCCTGCAATGTCACGCGCATGTCTAGGCAGCCTACATAGCCAAAGAATGCTTACGCATTAATAATACACAAATACGTGGCAGTTATGAACCAAAAGTTCAATGTATACTGTTCGCGCGTTTTCAAGAGCACTAATGTTTGCACTTAAACATTCGCGTGGAATGAGGTGACCGACACTGCAACTATTTGGACAGTAGAACGTGAAATGGGTGGTGATCGGGAAGTGGGACTAGGCATACTCAGTCGGTTCCACACTGAATGTCTACAAGCCGGGTAGAAAATTTGAAGCTAAGCTGCTTTCTCTTTCTCCAGCTCCCCATGAAAAAACCAGACAAGCCTCTGGGCGTGGGTAAGTCCATCAACATTACTCCGCCGCTTGAAACCAAAGTAGGCTTGCATTAAACAATCTAGTCTCATTATTGGACATGTGGACGGGAAAAATAACAAATTTGTCTTAAAAGCACAAGAAATAACTGAGAGGGTGAACAGAGTCTTGAGTGAAGAAGTAAAGTAAATTTTAAATAACCTTGCTGGAGTAACAATGCCACAAACGATGAGTCCCCGAAAATGTACTGCTAAATAATGTTTCGCCACAAAATTCATCCCAGAGCAAGCTGTGTTGAATACATTGAGGAGGTAGCCTATAGAGGATGTATTTGCAACTGGGCAAACGGGCGGCGACGGCGGTGGCAGTGGTGGAAGGGCTCTTGCCTTATCTGCTCTCTTTTTGCCTATCCAGACTTCATTTGCTGCGGTGACTGCGGAACTGTCCCCTGTTTGACGTCACGGAAATTGTGGAGATGTCGTGTTTCTAGTGCCGGAATTTCAACTGGGCACACAAGCGGCGGCGGCGGTGGTTGGTAAATTCACTTACTGTCTTGATAAATGCTGCTTCGCTACTATCAGCGTCGCCACCGTGTTTCGTGATTTTGCCCTGTGCTCTTTGTTACATGTACGTTTTGTAAGAGAGGGTGATAGTGCTGTTCACATTCGTTGTGCTGCTGACCTTGATATGCTCTGACACTATTTCACTTGAAAGTGCTTTCTGATCTTTCTTTTGGTTTCCTTTCATCATGTCTCTTTTTTCAACTGATGTAGTAGACGTCACGAACCGTAAAACCTTGTATGACACTGATTGCCGAAAATGCCTCAGTTGGGTTCATTTTAACCTCACATCGGGTAGAAATAAGCAGGATGAACTCGATCATTTTTTTTAGTGAAGCACAAGTACTCTTTGATGTTGTCATGCTTTCAGAAGCGTGGTTTGCCTCTGAAGATGTGTTTGCATTTCCGACGTACAAATCTTACTAAATGAATCGCACAAGAAAAAGATGTGGTGGCGTAGCAATGTCAATTTCAAACTCAATAGGTTATGAATTAATGTCTGAATTCTGCTTCATCACACCCTTTTATGAGACGCTCGCTGTACGATGTGGTACATCAATGTTTTGTGTTTGTTACCGACCTCCCTCAATAAGGTCAGTTTGTTCTTTTCTTTTTTAGATTCTCTTAAAATTCGTTAGTGAACGAAAATATGCATTATTTATAGGTGGCGAATTCAACATTAACATATTGTTACGAGGCACATCGAGAAGCTAGGAGGCGATGGTACGTCGTAGCCGCAACAGTTCACCGTCAGGGACACACTCACAGGAGAACAAGACGTAGCTGCAGTGTCGCCTTTCTCTACTAGCCCAGCACTTCGTCATCGTCTCTTTCACTGCGTACCGTAAAAATACCCCCCCCCCCCCCCCCCCGCGGAAGAAGCACAGTCCCGGTGCGTAGACGACACAGGTGAGCGCGAGATATAAGGTTTGAGACGGGCGACATGCACGACTTCTGGATGATGTTTTGCAGGAGAGTGGCGGTTCACAGGGATAATCTCGTACGTCATGTCGGTAAGTTGCCGCAAAACCAGGTAAGGGCCCACGTAGCGGGGTGAAGTTTCTCGCACATGCCTACACGTCGAGCAGGGAGCCAGAGGAGTACGAGGGAGCCAGGAGGGTAGTGGGCGTCACGGTGCTGGAGATCGTAACGGTGCTTTTGAGAACGCCGGGACGCACGAAGCCGGTCTCGAGCAATATGACGGGCAGCATCAGCGCGGGCGATGGCATCAGAAGCGTAACTGCAGGAGGAATCGTCAAGAGGCAGTAAGGTATCGAAGGGAAGTAGAGGGTTGCGGCCGAAGAGTAGATAAATGGGAGAGTATCCGGCGGTATCATGCCGTGGGGAGTTATAAGCGAATGTTATGAAAGGTAAAGAGATGTCCCAGTCACGGTGAAGGTCAGAAACATACAATGACATCATATCGGTCAGGGTACGATTAAGGCGCTCAGTAAGACCGTTCGTTTGTGGATGGTAGGCCGTTGTGAAGTTGTGGCGCGTAGCGCATGAGCGCAGAAGGTCATTAACAACTTTAGAAAGGAAGCAGCGACCGCGATCGGTGAGCAGTTGACGAGGGGCACAAAGAAGCAATATGAAGTCATGCAAAAGAAAGTTTGCAACGTCGGAGGCACAGCTGGTGGGGATAGCTCTGGTTATGGCATACCGGGTGGCGCAATCGGTTGCTGCGGCAATCCATTTGTTCCCTAAAGTGGATGTAGGAAATGGCCCAAGCAGGTCGAGACCAACTCGAGAAAAGGGCTAAGTTGGAACTGGGAGTGGCTGCAGGGGCCCACTAGGGTGAAGAGATGGGTGTTCCTGCGCTGGCCCAGATCACAGGCGGCGACGTAGCGACGAACAGAGCGGTAGAGACCAGGCCAGTAGATTCGCCGTCGAACATTGTCGTATGCGCGGCACACTTCTAGGTGCCCTGCTGTAGGAGCATCATGAAGGTGCGCAAGAACAGCAGAACGTAGATGTGTCGGAACAACAAGCAAAAGGTCTACACCATCTGGGCGCATATTGTGTCGGTATAAGGTGTTATTACGCAGCACAAACATACTCATGGGCGGATCGGTGCTGTCGTTGCGCAGGTGATCAATAATGGGGCGCAGGGAAGGATCACGACTCTGTTCGACGCCGATGTGGAGAAAGTTCGAAATGGACAAAACGCAGTCGTCAGCAGTATTGTCAGGAAGTTCAGGAGGGTCAACGGGGTGGCGGGACAAGCAGTTGGCATCTTGACGCAGGCGGCCTGACTTGTACACAAGAGTAACTGTGTATTCTTGTAATCGCAAGGCCCAGCGATCTAAGCGGCCAGTAGGGTCCTTAAGTGATAACAACCAACACAAGGCATGATGGTCAGTCACTACGCTGAAGGGCCGCCCAAACAAATAAGGGCGGAATTTGGTCAACGCTCAAACAAGTGCAAGGCATTCGCGCTCCGTAATGGAATAATAGCGCTCGGACTGAGATAAAAGGCGGCTGGCATAGGAAATCACACGAGAGTGGCCGTGCTGGTACTGGGCAAGGATGGTGCCAATACCATGTCCGCTAGCGTCGGTGCGCAGTTCTGTAGGCGCAGACGGGTCGAAGTGCGCCAGTACAGGAGGAGCGGTGAGCGCGGAAATGAGCGTTGTGAAGGCCTGAGCTTGTTCACGGCTCCACGAGAAATTCACGTTTTTCTGCGAAAGGGAGGTAAGGGGACGTGCTAGGTCAGCGAAGTTTCGAATGAAGCGACGGAAGTAGGAGCAGAGCCCGAGAAAACTTCGCACATCACTTGTATTACGTGGTGTAGGGAACTCGTGGACTGCACGAACTTTATCAGGGTCGGGCTGCACACCATTTTTGTCAACGAAATATCCCAGGATTTTGATCTGGTGGCGGCCGAAACTGCATTTTGTTGCGCTGAGTTGAAGACCGGCGCGGCGAAACACTGCCAGTATCGTAAAAAGCCGTTCAAGGTTACTTGTGAACATGGGAAAGAAAACGACAACGTCATCTAAGTAGCATAAGCACGTTGTCCACTTGAAGCCACGGAGAAGCGAGTCCATCATGCGCTCGACGGTCGCAGGAGCGTTACAGAGGCCAACTAGCATGACCTTGAATTGGTATAGTCCGTCAGGGGTGACAAATGTGGTTTTCTCTCGATCCCGTTCGTCGACAGCTATTTGCCAGTAGCCAGAATGCATGTCGATCGAGGAAAAATAGCTTGCACCATGCTAGCAGTCGAGGGCGTCGTCAATTCTCGGGAGCGGATGAACGTCTTTTTAGTGATCTGATTGAGGTGGCGGTAATCTACACAGAATCTCCAAGTTTGATCTTTATTTTTGACTAAAACGACAGGAGACGCCCAGGGACTGCAGGAAGGCTAAATAATATTATTTGTCAACATCTTGTCGACCTCCTTCTATATCACGTGGCGCTCAGCAAGAGAGACTCGATAAGGCCTTCTGCAAATAGGGCTGGCATCACCAGTATTGATGCGATGGGTAACGACAGATGTCTGGGCCAAAGGTCGGTCGCCAAAATCAAAAATGTCGCTGTACGAAAACAAAAGGTCGGAGAGAGCACCGGCTTGCTGAGGTGTCAAATCCGGTGCTATCATGGGAGTAAAGAGGGTCGAACGAGAAGCTAATCCGGGGGGTTCAGACAGAGGCACAGGCTTGAGGGCAGAAACTTCGCAGTCAGCCAACGGAAGCAAGTCAGCGAGTGCAATGTCATGGGGCAAAACTTGGACAGAGCGGCTAAAGTTAAGAACGGGAAGATAGGTTCTGTTATCCGTGACGGTCAGGACAGTGTGAGTGAGTATGACGTTACGGTGGAGAACAACATCGGTGATTAGACAAGTGACGTATGTACCATCAGGAAGAGCAGGAAACGGGGCCAAAGGAACATACATGGCAGCTTCGGGCGGTACGCGAACAAACTCGACAAAGCAGAGGCAAATCGATATCTGTGCGGTCGGAGCAGAAAGGCAGGTCAAAGCGAAAGAGGCCACTTGAACTATCAATCAGGGCACAGTGCGCCGTTAAAAAGTCGATGCCGAGGATCACATCGTGAGGGCAGCGGTCGATTACAGTGAAGAGCACAGAGATAGTTCGACCACAAATGCTCACGCGCGCAGTGCAAAGTCCCACGACGGCAACGACGCCTCCATCAGCGACGCGAACAGCTGATGAAGAGGCGGGTGTGACAACTTCTTTGAGTCGACGGCGAAACGAAGAGCTGAGGACGGAAATTTGGGCCCCAGTGTCAATGAGGGCGGTAACAGGCACACCATCTACACAGATATCTGGAAGATTGCGGCGATGAGCGAGGGTCAGCAGAGGATTTTCGGGCCGGGTCGTCAATGCAGCTTCACCCCCTAGAGCTGCATTGAGCAGTTTTCCGGGAGCGGGCCAGAGAAGTGAGGGGCGAGGAACGGTGAGGTAGGGGCGAGCGGGAACGGCGGGTCTGGGCAGACGGCGATCGGTTGGACGTGCGCGGTAATTGCGGGTTAAAGTCACGAGAGGGCGTATCACGGAGAGAGGTTGGGTGCGGTCCGTAGGCGGCGCTGCGATCATGATAGTAGCGAGGTCGAGGCGGCGGAACCCAGCGGCAGCGGCAATGGCGAGAAATGTGGCCGGCACGTGAGCAGTTGAAGCAGAAGGGTCGGTTGTCCAAGGTCCGCCATTCTTCTGTGTTGCGGTAGCGTCGGGTAGATTCGGGGTATCGCGTCGGGAAGGGCGCAGTCGGAGCCGCAGCTGCTACCACCGGGACGGTGGGCTGGGCAGATGGCTGTGTGGACGGCTGACCAGAGCTGAGGCCTACGCTCGCATTATGGCCCACGTTCGCGAATTCTTGGCAAACGACAGCTTGGATCAGTGCTATAGTAGCATCCGCCGGCTGAGGTGTGAATGCGACGGGGGCCATTGCCTCCAGCTCTCTGCGAACGATCCTGGTCAAGTTTGGCTCATGGGACGGCTGCTGCAGTGTTGGCAAATCTTCGCACGAAGACGTAGCAACTGT
This sequence comes from Amblyomma maculatum, assembly GCF_055883805.1. Lineage (NCBI taxonomy): Eukaryota > Metazoa > Arthropoda > Arachnida > Ixodida > Ixodidae > Amblyomma > Amblyomma maculatum. Next base: position 112,582,360 of record NC_139353.1, on the reverse strand, counting down.
GTTTGGCAAGCGGTCGAAGCGGGGAGCAATACGACGATGTTTAGCTTGCTCAAACCGCCGGAATACTTCGAGGACGGAGTCGACCGTCGTACAATCTTTGCAAAATAGAAGGTTAAAAGAGTCGTCAGCAATGCTCTTTAAGATGTCGCCCACCTTGTCGCACTCGGGCATGGCGCTGTTCACTTTGCGGCATAGAGCTAGTACGTCTTGTATGTACGACAGATATGATTCGGTCGACGACTGTGCTAGCGATGTCAGGTCCTTTTTAGCCTCGAGCTTGCGTCCGATCGGCTTGCCAAAGAGATCCCGAAGCTTCTCTTTGCACATGTCCCAGGATGTTAGATCTTCTTCGGGGCGTCTCGAACCAGACGCGCGCCGTACCAGCCAGGTAGAAAATGACATTTGCAAGCATCAACGTTGCGTCCGATCGATTGTGCTTACTGACTCGCTCGTACATTGCGAGTCAGTCTTCGACGTCGAAGTCATCGGTGCCGCAAAAGGTTCCCGGATCACGAGGCTGCGCAACGACCACAGTGGGCGCTGGTTGTGCCGCTGTAGAGGTATCTCCGTCGGACTGCATAGTGCTAGCACCAAGCTGGCGGCCACTACGAAGATCCAGCTTGTGGTATTAGTGTCTCACCCAGCACCTCCACCAAGATGTTACGAGGCACGTCAAGATGTTAGGAGGCGATGGTACGTCGTAGCCGCAACAGTTTACCGTCAGGGACACACTCACAGGAGAACCAGACGTAGCTGCAGCGTCGTCTTTCTCTACTAGCCCAGCACTTCGTCACCGTCTCTATCACTGCGTACCGTAACAATATTAGCAGGTAGTAAGGCTAAGATAGAACTAGAAGCACTTCTAAACTCTCATTCCTGTCAAAACTACAAAATATCCCCTACGCGGATCGCCCCGCAATCAACAACACTTCTAGATCTTTTTATAACTAACTTAGATTCTTCCATTGTTGGTGCTGGAACCTTAAATAACAATATTAGCGACCATATGCCCATATTTATGTTTGTCAATCAAGTTAGTAACACACCTAAACAGCTGCGTTCGTAATATTCATACAGACTTATTACTCCTGAAAGGCTAACTGCTTTTAGAGACTGCTTAAGCCGCGCAAATTGACTCGTTGTGTTTGCAGTGAGCGCCCCAATTTGGCATATGACTTATTTATGGAAAAGTTCTCTGTAATATACGGTGCTTGTTTCCTGTTGAAGACATTTAAAACATGCAAAAAAAGTCGGAAACCATGAATAAACAAAGAAAGCCTCAAAGTTATAAAAAGAGGGATCAACTGTTCAAAGCATATGTAGTCAGCAAATCCCCCGAAGCGGTAAAAGAGTAAAAAAAAAACAGAAATTTTGTAACCAAACATCTTCGTAATGCAAAAAAGCAATGTTAATCTAACTCTACAGAGGGACGCACTGACAATGTTTGGAAGGCTCTCAACAGTGTATTTATTATACATCCGAATCTGTTATTAATATTGTTAAATATAGTGCAGAAATTCAAGGCGCTGAGTTAGCCAAAGCATTCAATGACTTCTTTCTTTCAGTCGGTGACACTACCATCTACAGCTCTTACCTAAATTATATGAATGACCGAAGTAACTGAACCATATTTTTTTAACCAGTTTCAAATAGTCAGGTTGCAGCGAAATATTTAGCCCTGTACAATACTAAAGCCGTAGATGCCTGCAATATTAAAATGAAGCCTCCAAAGCATGTAATCGATCTACTGGCACCTTGTCTTACCCCTATTTTTAATATTTGTTTGTCGACAGGACATTTTCCTCACAATATGCAAATAGCAAAGGTAAGTGTTGTATTTAAAAAGGGTGATAAAAATTACATGTCGAATTACAGACATATATGAATTTTACCCGTATTTTCCAAAGATTTGGAGAAAATAATTTTGAAACGCCTAACTTATTTCACTGACCACTTCAACTTCATAAATTCTTCACAGTATGGTTCCCGTAAAAACAAATCTACAGATCTCGCATTACTTGACAAAAAGGATATATTTTGGAAAACTTTGAATGCAGAAATATGATACTTGGGCTTTTTCTTTATATTCAAAAGCCTTTGACTTAATTATTCATAAAATTCTGCTTAAAAAACTTTATCACTATGGCGTAAGAGGTATCGCACACAAATTAAATGAATCCTAATTGCAATATCGTTCTCAATATGTCAACATTGGAGGAGAAAATTGCTCGATAAAATACATTAAACAGGTGTCTCTCAGGGAAGCATTTTGGGACCGTTTCTATTGATCCCCTACATCAATGAGATAGTCCGCATTGATGAAATCGCACATCACATAATTTATGCTGATGACACTAGTTTGTTCTTTTCAGGTAGATCATGTGCCGACTTGGGTAGTCAAGCCAATAGCGAGCTTTCAAAAATTAATGCATGGGCTCAAATGAACTGCCTAAAAGTAAACAATCATAAAACTAAAGCCGTTTTATTTCACCCTCGCCACACACCTGTACAATTGCCCCATATTTTGTTAAATAACAATGAAATCGAAGTGATTGAAAACTTTATACAATTCTTTATTCTCTTCTTTATTAAGTCACGCGTTTCTTGTTTGGTCAACAACAACAGCGGGAAACATTAGCAAACTACCTGTCTTACAAAAAGAGCTTTACGCCAAGCGTGAAAAGTTCCATATCGTTTTCACACTGCAAGTTTATTTAAGAACCACAACATTATTCCTGTTTCATCAATGTATGATTACAAGCTATGCCGCATGTATAAACTTGGTGCATTAAAAAATAATGATGTCATAACAAGCCTCGCACGGCTAAGAGAAACCTTCCCTGCTTATAATCTACGCCATCCTGAAATGCGGCATGTAGCCAAATGTAGAACAAATTATGGACATCAGATGTTGAAATTCCAATTACCCACCATTCAAAATCGAATATTTCAAGAAACAGACACTGACATCCATCGTATATCGCCAAGAGAACTACGTTCAATATTTGTACAAGGATGTAACATAGCAACTTCACTTTCTTTGTTTTATAATGTTCCTTTTTCAAACGATGCTCCTTCAATCCTGTATGGTTTTGTCATTATACTGCTTTCCCTTAGCCGCACGCTCCTGTGCTGCCCGTGTCGTTTAGGGTCAGGGCTCCTCAAGCTGTCTGACAGCTTCTTTTCTTGTCCTCCATGTAAACTTTTGTTTACAGAATAAAATTTGAATTTGAGTTAGTAGACGAGACTCTATATTCTTATTTTAAAATCTCGTCTATAGTATTCACATTCGCCCTTACGATGAACGACTCATCGTTTTAAAATCTCCTTTAAAAAATGCGACAATGGGGAAAGATATGTGACACCTTTATATATATATATATATATATATATATATATATATATATATATATATATAGCAGCTCGAATGGGTCCGGTAGGTCATAAACTTGAAGTAGGTGACACACGGTGAAAAAACCACACTTTAATCCGACGTTTCGGCCGGGGTCCGGCCTTTGTCAAGGAATGTAGAAAGAAGCTGTCGGTTCCAATTTCTTATATAGATGCACAATCGAAGAACACGTGACCATCCACTCTCAACAAATAAACACCAAAATATCAAAAACAAGATTTCACACGCGTGATGTAATGGCGGTGCAAGGTATATAGACCGAATGACACGTGTTGCGCTTAGGTCATGCATCTTAATATGTTGAACAAAGAAAAGAAGATATATCACTAAAGAGATCGTTGTCACTATCAGGGCACAAAACAAAATATCGCGAGGTTATAATGGGTAGAGTACAGGTCACATTTAATCCTGCAATATTCAGGAGGGGGAGGTGGGGGATTGATCAATTGAAATATCATTCTCATCGGTAGGCGGCAGTAGCAGATAACATGTCAGTAGAATTTAACAGTGAAATATAACTCTGATATAACACGGTACACACACACACAAAAAGTAAACAGTCACTGAAACCGCGGCATGGTGAAAAAACTCCATTTTCTGCTCAATCCTATGGGGACAAAAAGAAGCAGTTAAAGTTAACTGTTCGTAACAGTGTTGATAACAAAAGTAATCGTGGGCAAGGTTATTGGATACGTTGTAATGATCAGTGCATGTTACGGCGGGAAGCAATATGATCGTGAGAAACTGGCAAACATGAAACGTTCAGTGCAAATAAAGCATGACATACTGTGAGGGGCTTTGGGCTGTGACCGTAAAAGCGCAAGCGAAGAGGCAACACTTGGGCAACACTCAAAACTAGTCTCACGGAAGTTTTAGGCCGCCCCGCTGTTCGGAAACTTCGCGCCAAACAAAAGTTGGGTTCTCGCGTCCAACAGAAAGGCTAAATTTTGACAAGCTACATTTAGGATGTCGTCAACCTGTGTAAACGTCGTGATCCATATATGACTGAAGCACACAAGATAGAGCATGTCCTCAAAGGAATTTAATTGGACGCGTTCCACATGCTCGCCGCAAATCCGCTCAAACCGTTTCTGAAGTCATTTCTTTGTGCCAGAGCTATGACGAGCTCCGCAAACAGCGTGTCATGACGCGCCATGCCATTTCCTTGGATGAAACACTATCGCACGAGATCTTCCGGGTGCTCCTCAGGATCACCAGGCGCTTCTAAAGCAAATAAAACAGCTTGTGTGAGAAGCGGTAGCTCGACAGTTGTGCCTGGTCACTGCCGGCCTGATTCTTCATATCTGTCTCCTCCACTACAGCGGGTCATCCAAGAACAAGTTGCCGAGATCCTGCCAAGTACCAACTAACCCACTATAGTGGCCGCTCCGCTGACGTACGCCGAAATGGCAAGCCGCCCACCTCCCGCAACGCCAACGTACGTGCCCCCGAATCACGCCTTCAATCGCCAGCCGCCCGCGCATCCAGTGCCACCTACGCAGCCTGCTCGGCCTCGCAACAGGCTCCGAAATCTGAATCCGTGGCGCACACAAGATAACCGCCCGATATGCTACGTCTGCGGTGTAGCTCGCCACGTGGCACGATGGTGCCGTGCACATTAATCCCGTTTTTATAACTACTGGCGCGCTCCAGCCTACGACGTACTTTTTTCCGAAGCCGAGTCCGGTGGTCCGCCTTCACATCACTCTCCGACACGTTCCGATTCATATGCCCACAGGTCGCCGCCTCCCCACCGTCGGTACCGCTCTCCTATGACCCGCCGATCACCACCACTTCAGCCGGAAAACTAGGCGCCGCAGTTGGGGAGGCAAGAACTGCGGCCTCAGAACATATATGTCAAGCTCTGTAAACATTAATGAGTTTTTCATCGAAGGCGTTGCTGTTGATGCGCGTGTTGACACTGGTACTGCGGTGTCCATGATTAGGTGCAACCTGTGTTGCAAAGTTAGAAAAGTGGCGACGCCGATCACCGATATATCATTGCGAACCGCGAGCTCCGAAACGATTCGACGAGTTGCTGCGTGTGCCGGACGGCTCATCATACAAGACCTCTCCTACGTTATTGAATTCATCGTTCTCGCTCACTCTTCTCATGAAATCATCCTCGGATGGGGCATTTTCTCCTAGCACCATGCCCTCATAGACTGCGCACGTATTCACATTGGTTAGTTGCTGATTTGTGACGCTATCGTAGACACAACCCCAGATCCAGCTGCGCCAATTTTTGCTGCCGACGACATCGCTGTCGCTGCTTTGGGAAATGAGTGGCCATCAATGACGCTACAGTAATATACCCCCCGTCCGTCCGTGGTGCACATCGTAAATATGTGCTCCTCCCGCATACTGTGCTAAACATTTTTGGTGGTATTAGCTTTATGTACGTCGCCAACCCGTCGCCGTTTCCGACGACGTTAGTTCGAGGAGAATTCCTTGGCACTGTCCATACCATTGCTCCCGCCGACGCCTCTAGTGTTACTGCAGATCCTACAGTGCATCACATTACTGCCCTCACTCCTCCCACTGGGTCACCGACCCGACCACATCTGATATTTTCGACCGTTCTGTAGACACATCGTTGCCGCCTAACCAGCGCGACAACCATCTGCTTATCGTCCAGACTCGTTGGTGTGGCTATGGGTGCCCGCTTCTACTTCAGGCCAGTCGCCCAAGTTTCTTAGTCGATACCCAAGACCCTATCGTATGCTTAAACAAACTTCTCCGGTTATTTGCCTTATAGAGTACCTGAAGCCGCCAACAGATCCCCACCGAAGAAGACATGAAATTATCCATTTTGACCGCCTCAAACCGTACCATGACCCTGCCATCGTGACCTCCGCTTAACTCGCCAGGACGGCATCTTTTCACAGGGGAATATTCTAAGAGAGATGCATGACCCGTGTAAAGGCGTAAAAAGAAGAAATCTGAGACGTCGCGCCGAAGGCGATAGAGAAGTGAAGACGACAAAGCGGACGAAGCTCGAACTGTCGCTGTGAACGCTGGCCTTCGTAGCTGCTACGTAGGATAAATATATTCCTGTACGAATCATCCACACAACTCCATTAATATATATATATATATATATATATATATATAACAAGGTGTCTATTCTTTGTTGAGGAAACCGGGAGTCTAAAGCTCAGCAGTTTCCACTTCTTCAATTTTCTTACACCTCTTTCTCCTCCTCTTTGGTTCCGAACCTAAGCACTTCATATTTGCCCTCCGCAGATGAAGCCCCCAGAGCGATTTAGTCAGCCTGTATGAGTTGAACCATTCTGAGCCGAGCGACATGGACCATTTGCGTCCTCCGTGAGCATCTTCCGCTTTGAATTTGGCGTGATATGAGATAGTTCAAGTGACTCAGGCGCTCCAAGATATCAAAAGCGCGGGTATAGTGGCACAAGAGTTTTTGGGATATCCGCGCTTGCGTAACGGCGTCCAAAGCCACACTAAATCGCCACACACACAGGCTTCGGTTTTCATAACGCTCCTTGGAGCGAGCCTGTGTCTCAATGATGCGGAGACTGGCAAGGGGGCGAGCTTCTTCAGCCCTAGAGAGAGTAGGGAGGAAACAATTGTCGTCGTGGAGGCTGTGAGGGGGGGGGGGGGGGGGCGTAATAAGACAGCTGCGGGGAACTAGAGCCTAAAAGACGTAGAACGAAATGCAGCCTGTAGTCTTATGTTTGCGTGTTATGTGCGTAAGTGGTAAAAGGGAGGATAACATCCCAGCTCGTATGGAGGGAATCGATGTACTACATAGCGGGCACAGTGTTGAGAGTGCAGTTGGTGCGTTCAACAAGCCTGTTTGTTTGGGGATTTTACGATGCTGATCGACGGAACCCCCATGCACAAGGCGAAGAAGATCTTTAAAAACATCATCAGCAAACTGTTGTACACGGCTGCTGATTTGAACTCGACGTTGACCGTTTCGAAGAATGAGAAAGCGCAGAGAAAATTTGGGCACCTCGGAAGCAGTAGCTGCCGGTACTGCAGCTATCTCAGAGTATCAGACGTGGTGGTCGAAACAGACATTGATCCATCGGTTACCGTTGGACCACCGTGGAAGAGTGCCCAAGATATCGATGCCCACTTTATAGAAAAGACTGGTGGGAGTTGCGACAGGTTCCTTTTAAAGCTGGCGCTCCACACAACAGGCTACATAGCGTTAAATAGATTGGCATATTTTTGGCCAGTAAAACTTTCTTGTGCCCTATGAAGGATCAGGGCAAAACCCAAGTTGTCATAAGTGGCACTGTCGTGCATCGTTGCAAGAACATCGGTTCGGAGATTTTCGGGAACGACAAGAAAAAAACGCGCACCTCCTGTGGTGAAATTCCACTTGTATCGAGAACACAAAAACTGTCATCCGGTGAATTACGAGCTGCTTCTAAGAGAGCTCCGAAAGTCGGGTCGTTGCGCTGTTCATTCCCAGATGATGCAGGTCAGGAAACGGTGGTGATATAGGCGCAGGGTCGTCTTCAAAACTACCGCCATCACATTCAGTTGTCGGGAAAGGGAAGCGCGAGAGGCAGTCAGCGCCGCCGTGTTGACGGCCGCTTTTTACATCACAGTGAACATGAACTCTCTAAGGTGCAAAGCCCATCGCGCGAAACAGACACAGGGACAACTAAGGCTTACAGCCAACACAATGTATAATGGTCGGTGACGATAGTAAAATAATTTCCATAAAGATATTAACGAAATCTTTCCACAGCATAAACAACTGCAAGGCACTCTTGTTCAGCCGCTATTTCAGTCATTCGCTGAGCGAATGACTGAAACAAACTATTAATTGCTGAACGTCACCGTGGCGCTGTATGAGCACTGCGGCAACGTCGAGACATTAGCGCTGGCGGAAAATTCGATTGGAGCAGAAGGGCAGAAGACGAAGACGTCAGAAGAAATTTCAGATAGCGGAAGGCGGACTCATGTGGCCTCTTCGATTTGGCTGCACCAGCTGCACTAGTTCATTTAGTGCAACACCGCCGTCCTTGTTTAGCCGGTGCTGCCCGCGCCGTCTGCACTTCTCTCTTCGTTTTCTCAAGGTGCATGACTAGTTGTGCACTAGTTCTCGCCCAACCTGCACTTGCTCCAGAGTACGTGCAGAAAAAGTGCAGGATGGCGTACGCGCCGTTAACACTTTAACTGGCAAGATCAGATAGAGCGATGCTATAATTTTTTCCTTAGTTTGTATTCGTTTTTATTAGTCTAAATGTAACTCCAAAAAAATGGCAATGCGTTTGAACAAGAATTTCAAAAAATACAGGACGTCAACAATTTTTTTGATCTGCCAAGACAGGGAGTACAAAGCTGGAAAACTGACATGCGGCAGTCATGTCCTACTTGAGGTGGAATCTAGTAAAACAGTTGGTTGCCGCTTTTCAGGCACAAAAAGACGTCACATTTGGCGCACTTGAAGCCTGACACACCTTTATGGCAGAGAGCACAACGCCATCTAACCTGTTGTGTTGACGGCGACTTCCATAAAACAGCGTTGTTTCCATGGCTACAAGAAAATAAGTACGTTACTTGTCGGCAAAAGAAAACAAAAACATTAGGTGATGAAAAGCTAACGTTCCGCGGTGCTCATTTCACCCTTATATGAACATGAGTGCTCAGATTCCCACCATAAGCCCTTCCCTTCAAAACAAAAGTGATCTTGAGCAGCTCACATACAAGCGGCAACGCAGAGCTAGTTCTAAACAGTTTTCTGTGCACCTTTATGCGTCCTGTATCACGTTCAAACCAACTGTGGATATAAAAACAAACAGCCGACTGCACATCATTGACGGCAAATTTTTACCTTATTGTGGCCGCTCAACAATTTTGTAGACTACGTATTTTGTCCTGCACAGCCGCTTCTGTTGCGAAATATGTTATACTATTCTGCAAGGGCCACGTTCAGAGACGCCTCTACAAAGAAATAAAATTGTCGCCACCCTTATCTTTGAATATCGGCTGCTGCTGAGTCCAGAACTCTGCCAACGTGTCGCGCGCGCGTAGAAGACGACGACGGCACTTTTAGATTGAACACGGACATTAAGGGCCATCTATTGATGACTGATGCAACTTTATTCCAGAGCCTACTTCACAAAAAGGCTAACTTTAGATGAACACATTCTAAATTTTAGGGAGAGGCGTTTTGTGGCTGCCTATAGTGGGTCAACAATATTGTTGATCTGCTGGTTAAAGGGTTAAGTCAAAAGCAGACGACGCTGTGCATCGTTCGGCACAGCTTTATAAAGACCGTCTTCGGAACCCAGACGGTTCCCTGCTAACGGATCCGCGAATGGTTTCGTATACAGGGTAGTTGTCGGGCTGCATGCTGGTTATTAGCATTTTGTGGATGGAGAAGCGGTATTATACAGCGCGTTGCACAATTAGAGGCGCAATGTAGAATGCTTCTCCCAGCTAAATCGTAAAACCCTCGCCGTTAAAATTTTGCACAGAAAAGGCATTTTGTCGCTAGTATTTTTTAATACGAAATTTGTTTGAGGTACTTGCCTGATTCGATCAAAAGAAGTCAGTTGTTCCCATCTTATGCGGCGGCGATGACCGCTGCCCCAGCAATAGTACTGGTGGCGCTACAACTCTGTAGCAAGAAAAGAGGGGGCGACCGTTTCTGGCAGAAGGTTTGAGTTGTTGTAAGCAGCATGAGGTGGCGCCACCAGTACCATCGCTGGAGCAGCGGCTCGTCTGGCGTCGTCACCGCCGCATAAGATGGGGGCATCTGACTTCTTTTGATCGAATCAGGCAAATGCCCCAAACAAATTTGGTGTAAAAAATACTAGCAACAAAATACCATTTCTGTGCAAAATTTCAACTGCGAGGATTCCGCGGTTTAGCTGGGAGAAGCATTCTACATCGCGCCTCTAATTGTGCAACACGCTATATGCAGTTATGGCCTAATATGTAGCAGTACGGTGCCGCTGTACCGCAAATGCGTGTGCGTTGTCCTATGTAGTAAGTTTTCTTGTGTTGTGTGGCACTGGTCTTGACCTAATAACATGGATAGCTATGAACAGAAATCAGTTGCGATCGATCGAGTTTCGGTCGTGCCAAGTGAGTGTGATAACCCCAATCTACACGATAGAGTGCGGAGCGACTTTGCGACATCAAACTTGTCGCTCACGGTGTACATAGACGTCTGAGAGTCAATGTGTACACCGCGCAATGAGGTATCTGCGTCTTTTCAGCAGCAGCGTGTTTGGACAGAAGAGCGGAATTCCTTGAATATATACCGCTGAACCAATCAAGTGTCCCCATAGGCAGCCTTATTTAACATAATACTCGTTGCAACTGCTCACAACGTTAATTCTCTCGTACCCAGGTGCATGAATGGCATCTTCGCTGAACGGCCGATATAACGATTGTGAAGTCACGAGAACATTGGACACTTGGTCGCAGTCAACGTCACTGTCATTTTCCGATCGATTACAGTATGCCTACGGCAGCTAGCTTAGAAGTTGGACGTGGTCATGTTATAGCACGCGATATATGAAATGTATACTGAGGGCACGCGTCTGCTAGGTTGCAGAGTTCTACACTTGCGTACTCGTTATGACAGCTGCCGTCGCAACCTAGTGTCGGAACTGGCCTTGCGCGCTCACGTGACCGCCTGGAGCCGCTGCAGCACTATTCAGATCTAGTGCAGCCATTGAAAGCCAAATTGAAGAGACCTATAGTGAGCAGTCGAGTTTAATACTTTATCCTTGGGCAAAAGGCCGGTAAGATTGATAGACGATGTCAGAGAATCTGGTGATAAAACGGCAAAATTAAAAGCATAGTACAAAACGCTCCGAAGTTCCTTAACTAATTTCAGTGCTGTGAAACTGGATACAGCATCACTTCTCTGGGGATTCGGCCGAACACCACCCGTATCAACCAAGTGGCCAAGGACAAGTTGCTGGCATTCGACGAAATGCAATTTTTTCGAGCTGAGTACGAAGCCGGCTCTTTCAATGTAGTCATGCGATGTGGCGGTTATGCTCGTGTACTGGCTTGCCAAATATTATATCATCCGAACAGCATAAACAAATTTGCAAATCTTTAGTCTGCGAAGAATAGTGTTCATGAAATGTTTAAAAGCGGCAGGCGCATTGCTACTCCAAATGACGTTACGTTAAACTCATAAACACTGTCTGGTGTAACAAACGCTCTTTTCTTTTTCGGCCGGGTGCATTCGTATCTGGCAGCAGCCTGATCCCAAATCATCCGATTAGAAGTATGAAGAAGCGTGAAGGCAGTCGACGGCATCGAGTACGTAGAAGGGGATACACGTATTTTCTGTCACAACGTTAGGTCGACCATAATGAACACTCTATCACCATGTATTATCTTTGTTTTAAACCAGGATAAAAGGAGGCGCCCAAGGACTTGAATATTCTTTAATGACGCCGCGTTGATGAATATCATGAACTTATTGTTTATTGTTTATTTGATACCTGGATCGCCCATGAAGCACTAAATTAGAGTTATATAAACTTTAACTGTGATTTACACATATTATTTCAATGCCAGGTTAAAAGCATCGTTCATCAAAATACACACAGTGCTTGATGGCAAACTGTTCCACTTAGCACTGTTCTAACAAAAAATGAGTAAGCCAGCCGTCACCCCTACAAGAAAATTTCTTGACCGTGGTCCACTCGCATTGATATATCGTTTCGTGTCAGGATATACCTTCCTCGGCTGATGCCTGTTTTAGAGAAATAAATCTTATAAAAAAAGTTTAATCTTCTACGGTTCTTTAGCTCTTGCCACTTAAGTTCGTGTTTGCGTTCTGTCATGCTAACTTTCCGGCTGTAATATTTAGGAACAAATCTGACGGCCATTTTCCGAATTTTTTTCTAATTTGCCTATAAGCTAAGCTATGTGAGGGTTCCAACAAACACGCGCGTACTCAAGTATAGGTCGAACATGAGTGAAGTAGACCTGGGATTTTAAGTTACTTTGAAAACGACTGAAGTTATTCTTCTTAAAACCTAAATCTGATGCTGCCTTATTTCCAATATATTTCACCTGCCTGTTCCACCATAAACAGATGTAACAAGGGCTCCCCGACTATTTAAATATTTTACTTGTGCCTAAGATAATATTACCAATTATATACCTATACTGACCGCAAGTTGTTTTTTTTTTTTTGTAAAGAGGAGAACAGTTTTATATATATTTAATGACAAGTCCCAAGACGCAATCCAACCTTCTGTGGTATCTTAATCATCTTGCAAGAATTGTGGAATAGAAATTGTACTAAATACCCATAAACAACACAATCATTAGTGAACATTCTAAATGAAGACTGTATACAAATTGCAATATCATTAATATATAACAAAAACAACAGTGGACCCAACACAGAGCCTGTGGGACTCGAGGTCGCTGGTGTGTATTAAAAAAAAACTGCGTTAAGATTAACAGCTTATTTCCGTAATACAAATATTCGGCATTCCACATAATAATATAACAGTCAAGCTTATAAGCTTCTGATTCTAATTTGGTAATGTAGAGGCTGTGCGCAACTGCATCGAATTCTTTGCGGAAATCCAAGAAAACACACTCAACAGTCTGTTGGTTATCGGTTGCCAAGGCCAAATCATGGGTACACTCTAACAACTCTACATCATGCGATGAGACTTTCCTGAATCTATGTTCGCTGGAATTTATGAGATTATGCTTGGTTAAACGAATCATGGTGCGGCTATATATCACATGCTCCCCTTCATTGGATAACTGCCTTGTCGTGGCGGAGGGGCTTGCGAAACTCGATGAAGTAGTGAGCTCTGCTCTGTAGGGCCACCCAAGATAGACAGGTCACGGCAGAGAGTTCTCACAAAATGCGATTCACTGGAGAAGGTAATGGCAACCCACTCCAGTATTTCCTGCCAAGAAAACCTTATGGCCAGTCACATTACCATTAAGACACCCATCTACTTCTGCTTTATTGATTATGCGAAAGCGTTTGACTGCGTAGATCACAGCAGATTGTGGCAAGCTCTCCAAAAGATGGGAGTTCCAATTCACCTCATCTGTCTCCTCAGGAACCTGTACGAAGGGCAAGAGGCCACAGTCAGAACTGGTCATGGTCTTACTGATTGGTTTCCGATTCAGACAGGAGTGAGGCAAGACTGCATACTGTCGTCCTGCCTATTTAACCTATATGCAGAGTGCATCATGAAGAAGGCCGGTCTGGACGAGTCTTCAGCTGGAGGGAAGATTGCTGGTAAACGCATCAACAACCTTAAATAAGCGGATGATACCACTTTAATGGCAGAAAGTGAAGTGGAACTCAAGAGACTTCTGATGCGCATACAAGAAGGGAGTGAGAAGTTTGGGCTTAAACTGAACATTAAAAGACAAAGATCATGGCGTCTTGCCCTATCAAGTCCTGGAGCATCAATGGACAAGAAGTGGAATCTGTTACAGATTTTCTCTTCTTGGGATCCAAGATTACCTCGGAAGGAAACTGCAGCCATGAAATTATGAGACGCCTGCTCCTGGGAAAAATAGCAATGGTTAGCCTTGACCGCCTAGTAAAGAGCAGAGACATTAGTCTGCGAATCCAGATCCGTATAACTCGTGCTAGTGCTATGGTCTTTCCAGTTGTTATGTATGGATGCCAGAGTTGGACTGTGAAAAAGGCTGACCGCCGAAGAATTGGCGCGTTTGAATTGTGGTGCTGGCGAAGACTACTGAGAGTTCCTTGGACTGCCAGAAGATCAAATCAGTCGATATTGTCGACCATAAACCCTGACTGCTCATTGGAGGGTCAAATTCTTAAGTTATAGCTCAGCTACTTTGGTCATCTGATGAGAAGAGAGGAGTCGCTGGAGAAAGATTTGATGTTGGGAAAGGTTGACGGTCGCCGGAGAAGGGGTAGGCAGCGAACGCGATGGTTAGACGGCATCCTCGAGGCACTGCAGATGAAATTATGTGGTGTTAGGAAAATAGTGACAGACCGGAAAGCGTGGCGTGATATGGTGCATAGGGTCACGAAGAGTCGGATACGACTGAACGACTGAACTGACCAAAATTTTACAGGAAATACTAGTCAAGAAAATCGGTTTGTATTTTTGAGCAGAGTTTATCATACCACTTTTATAAATTGGAACAATTAGCGCAAGCTTTTAATCACATGGCAAGACAGTTTCATTGAGAGACTTTTGAAATAACAGCGTGAAGTTAAAGCATAACATATCTGCACAATTTGTTACAATTTGCACACTCCACTAAGACAGTGACTAGGGAAGACACCACGTGAACCAGACGGCATAAAAAAAAGGGAGACTTGCCTTGTTTTTAGCGTCGTCTTCGTGGAAGCACTTTGCGTATGTAACATTCGGCAGCTCTCCGCTTTCTCTTTTCGCCTCCTCTCCCCCTCCTTTTTCCATTTCTCTTGCTCTCTCCGTCTTTGTTGCATTACCAGCCAATAATGAACGGTTGCGTTTCGCCCTTTCTCTCTATTCAGTAATGTTTGTTTCTCCAAAGACCGACAGCGAGAATCCCTTCTCTCTCTCTTAACAGTGGCGTAATGTGCGGACTTGGTCTCCATTCCCAATTCTACCTTGAAGACGGATGGTCCACCGTCCCTAACTGTTTTAATAAAATAGACAATCGGGAAAGTTGTGTGACATCCCGTTTGAATTTAACTCTGACCCAGTAGTAACAAGCACACCGTGTCTATATAGCCGTCGATGTAGCTCCGTTGGGAGAGCACTGGACGCGACATTCGGAGGTCGTGTGTTTCCTCCCGCTTTGCATTTAATGTTCTTTATCCCAATAATAACCACAAGACAAATGGCTGTAAATTCCAACCTTATAAAAAAAATAAAAAAGAAAAGTTTGCCTTGCGCTCGTGCACTGCTCGCTCAGTTAAAATTCTCTATAAGGAGCCCCTCATTTCCCTCTCAATTGTCTGCTTAATAGCTCACGAGGGTCTCGGTTCTGGCAGTATCGAGGCCGCAAAGGTACCATAAGAGGGTTGTAGCCCGGCTGCAGCCCTCCCTAATGATCATGTGCTACGTGAAGCTCGCGGTATAACAGGACGTTTCACATCCGCCGCTAGGGATGAGGATGGCGCTGGTGCGCGCTCACGTGTTTAAACCGGTTATTAAACATATATACCCAAGCAAGCGGAAGGTGGGGCAGCCGTCGATGTAGAGGAGTGGGATGGCTTATAGACACTGTGATGTCAATGCACGATTTGTATGGGATTTGTAAGTGTATAAACTAAAAGAAATTTTGAAGCAGCAAGACGCTTCGGAGGAGGTCTTGAGTCTGATGGGCAAACTTGTGGTAATGTAAGTCAAGTAGATACGGTTGTCAGCCAAGGGGCTTCGCAATCACAATCTTTTACTGATGTATTTGTACCAATTCATGCAATAAAGAAAAAAAAAGTCGATGTAGCTCAGTTGGAACAGCGCTGGATGCGACATTGGGAGGTCATGGGTTCGACTCCCACCATCGGCGCGTTGTTTTTCCTTCCGCTTTGCATTTAATGTCCTTTATCACAATAATCCGCATAAAACAAATTGCTGCAAATTTCAACATTGTAAAAAAAAACGAAGGAAAATTAGAAAAGTTTGCCTTGGGCTCGTAGAGTGCTCGCTCCTTTAAAAAAATACACAAATATGTGTATATATATATATATATAAATAAATAAATATATATATATATATATATATATATATATATATATATATATATATATATATATATATATATATATGTGATGTTGGATACTAAAGAGCTCATTATGCCCTATGCTGGCACAAAGTTCACAATTGCACGTGCAACGAAATGGAGAAGAGAAATACCAGGCTACGTTATCACATCTGCTAAGTAAATCGCTGCCGTGCTGAAATCAGCGTTTATTTCTACCGAATATTTCAAACATTTCAACATATTTCAGCAAGAATATTCTGAAATTGGAAGCTTTGTGCCTGATACCAGTGTGCCTTACGCATCCTTTATAATTGCATCCTAACTAATTGGAATATTGCATTACTTTTATTTAAGCGCCTGTCTACATTTGAGTTTTGTCTATTGCAGAAACTAATTTAGAAATTGGCATGCTATATTTGAGCCCCACGAAGAACTGGCAGTTATAAAGTTGTAATAATATATTATTTACTACCATGTTTATTACAGCAGCATTCAAGGTATTCATATCTCGAGAGCCATGACGTCTTTGTACGTAGTTTTCAGGACACTACTGATGTCATGTTCGAATTTGTATCAGCGAAAAAGCTCAGCACAACGTACTACAGGCTGACCTTCTGGGGCTGTTTTCCGGTCACATTTGCGATAAAATCCGCATAAATGAAGCCCTCGCGCCCAATTCATATTGCCACGTGCCTAGCGCTGCGCGGCCGCCATGCTTGTTGCCGACGACGATGAAGTAGCTGTTTGCTCGAGAGGCGCGCTGGTGCTGGCACAGAGTTTCTTACTCTTACCTAGAGGGAAAGCTGTGCTGCCGTCTATGGGAGTTTACATGGAGTTTCCAGACGGCCAGTTCAACCGCCATGGGCGCTCAAAGCATCATGGGCCGGAGAGCTACCGAGTGCAGAACTACAACTTTTGGCCAAAACTAGTGCAAAGATAAACATTGTTCTACCGTACATAATGTCCTAAGATTGAATATTGTGACTACAAATTACAAAAAGAGAAACAGAATGCCAGTGTGAGATTTATCCAATATAAGCGATGGCTCGTTCTCCTATTGGCTTAGTTTTGAGCAGCACAAATACCAATATTTCGCACTTAATAGGCAAACTTTGAAATAAAAAAATGTTATGAAAAAATTTATCGTTATGCAATTACTTAAGGAAGGTTTTAGTGGCATTTCGGGAAACAAAAGCCATTTATTGGCGACGTCTGCTTTTGCGCCTTCGCTACTATGGCTTTCGCGGTGTATGTACGCACCTTCAGATGATGATGATAACGAAAAAGAAACATCGCAGTAACGCCACTCCACGTACTCGAGAAAAACCGACTGTCCCGCAACAAGTAGCACACCGGCCCATGATTCTTAGCGCGCCCATGGTGGCTGAAGGGCAGCGCCCTCAGCTTTCATTCTAGTTAGTGTAAGGAACTCTATGGGTGCTGGACACTGTCATCGGAGCTAGAAGCAAACTTAACTCCCGGATCTTACCTTCACGGTACCGTGCACCTTCACGGCTCCCTGTGGCTTGAGTCGCGAGACTTGAGTCGCGGCAATATTTTGGTGAGCCAAAGAAGAAACATAGCAGTGATTGAACTTAGTTAAACTGAACATCGGGCGAGTCTTCCTCGCAGTTCCCCATACATTTTCCATCCAATAGCGACAGGCCATGTCAATGCGTTTATATTTGCCACCACACATATAGAGAAAGTTTTGATTTAAACAAGTCGTAGAGGCATGCCTGCTGGGCCTAAGACTAGAGTGCACACATCGTTATCTAAGAAACCTGGAAGGTTGATTTTTCCCACTTACTCCTTTTGAAGTGGCAACGTAAGATGGCAGCTCATCCCAACGTTGTGACGGAATGCGATGGGCCTACGCCGCACAACCCGTATAAGAATGGGTGCTCTGCCATATCACGTGTCTACTACTTGACCAAGTACTTCTCTAGATGACGTAACTTAAAGTGAAATGCCACAGGCCGTGAGCAATGTGTTAAGTAATTCGATATTGAAGGTGGCACCTTGAGAAGCTCATGCATGAAAGCTAGGCCTACGAATGACCTTGAGGTCAGCTAATTGTATATCCCCCAACACGACATGGATCAACTCTGATGTTACAGTTGTTCGAATTTAATCGTTTCATTTTGAGAAGCATGTCAATGGGCACCAACTCTGAAATTGGTTTTGGCTTCATCTCGAGGTTGACCGAAGGTGAAATGCATCAAACAGGACTCAACTCTGAAGGTATTGTAATTAAAGTTGAAGTCTGGACCTTCAGAACAAAAGAAACCTCCAAACTCATATTGGTAAGAGCTCGAGGTTTGTTGAGGTGGAATGTTCTCTATAAGATAGGGCAATGCGGTTGGTATCGTAGTTTGACTCTAAAGACACGACTTTCAGAATCATGTGCAAGAGAGATGAACGCCTACTGCTTTGAACTTGAGTTGGGTTGACGATCAGATGCTGGAACCGGCATGGTTCAACTCTCGTTGTGCTGTACTTCGAACTTGATATTTGGACTTTGAGAAAAAGGCAAGAATTTAAAACATATTTTTGTCAACGTACTGTTTTCAAAGGACAATTTTTTCCCATACAAATGTGTGAGAATTTTTCTTGAGTTCCTGGCGCTGTAAAACGTTGAGGTTAAAAGTTGTGGTTAAGTATACCACAGTTAGATTTCAATGAAGCACTCTTATTGACTGCAGTCAACATCACTTCCATGACTTCAGCTAGCTTTTCATAAAAGCCTTGAGCAAAAAATGACCTAGAGAGATTGGCAGTCGCCCAATCAACAATGCTTTCCCAGTAAGTCTGATCGACTCTTACATTTGTGATGAGTGCATAGGCTTTACTTATTTAGTGCTACCTCTAGGTCTCAAACATCGAATGCATGGAATATCCGAGGCATCTAATCGATAACTTACACCCAGGCCATGTTTGGCTCTTATGTAATTCAATGCGGGCTTTGATTTCAAGAATTGTACCGAAATTCTGTCACAAATGATAATATTTACTGTAATTACTTAAATTACAAGGCTGCTGCTTAGTTTCCTCATGCCGCTCGGATGTTGACTGAGGTACTACTCATGAATATGATAATGATAATGATAAATTTATATACAAAATTAGATGTCAGTTGTGC
This sequence comes from Amblyomma maculatum, assembly GCF_055883805.1. Taxonomy (NCBI): domain Eukaryota; kingdom Metazoa; phylum Arthropoda; class Arachnida; order Ixodida; family Ixodidae; genus Amblyomma; species Amblyomma maculatum. The sequence goes on along the minus strand of NC_139353.1, from coordinate 112,563,125 downwards.
CTATTAGCTGCAGGCCTTTACACACTAAATCTTCGAATATGACGCCAAAGTTTGAAATGCCGCAACCTCAATTAAAACGTTAATGCATTTCTCAGATACCCGGTGATATATAACTTGTGTCTAGAAAAACAGTAGCCGGTTATTACCAAGGGATCCTGAACACAAAAAATGTTTTTGTATATTGTAGTAAGGAATAATAGTCATGTGCAGAAAGTTATGGAGAAAATAGAGTTTATATAAATAATTTTTGTTCACCTTTTAAGCTCGAGCTGCTATACATTTTAAGTTTGATTGCAAATTCCCATTTTCATCTGTTAGAGATTGGACATTTTATCTAGGAAGACATTTGTTTCATTATCATTCCTCAAAAGTTTATGATCGTTCTTAGATACCATGGGTTCTGGAATATGTTATTGGAATATATGATTTGAAATCATGAATTCGTTATTGGAGTCTCTCAGATATGCTATCACTAAATAAAGTAGTCAGGTCATGTTTACTGTGGCATATGCTAACAGAATTATTAAAATGTGCTCACATATCTTGGAAACATGTTTGACGAGAATAAGATACAATTGATCATTTAAAAGAATGCACAGCATTTAGGACAGCGGGAGAGTTTGCTAAATGAGAGACTAGACCTGGTTAGAAAATTCGAGGGACGCTAATTTAGCATTGTACGCGTGTACAAGAATAAAATAAAAATATAAACATTTATTGAAAATCTTATTCTGAGTTCGGTTTTCCGTATTACGCACACACAACATTTTAGGAAGAAGGGTGATTTCGAATAAAGTAAAGAAATGACGGATATTCTACATCAGGCCGTAATTAACACTCTCTTTGGTTGAAAATAATTTATTTACGGAAACCGTTGCCTCTACACGGAAGTGCCATAAGTAATGCAACTCGTTTTGAGTGCTGCACTATAGTCGATTCATTGTGAAATCTTGACTGCTGCGACCAGAACTTTGAAGCGCTTTGAGCAGCATAGATTGTTTTCAAGGCCTCCGGTGGTAAAGCGGCACACGCTATCAGGGGCATTGTACTTGACAACTCTGATATTTCGACCTCTTGCGGTTTTCTTAATTTTCCTCGTTACGCACAGCATATGCATGCCTCCCAATACGTTGCTTTCAAAACGCAGCCGCCGTTTAGCATAATGACCACAATTTTCGGCTTCAACAGACAAGCGTCTGAACCAGCCATCTTCCTTAGAAGCTCTTCGGATCAGTAGGAGTATCAAAAGTGCAGGTTTCATAGCACAGCAGCGAAAATGAATTTACCAGAAGATTTTTTGACTGAAGGGTGGCAATGTTCTTGAAATACGAAGCTTTTTTATAAAATTACTCTATAAATATGTCATGCCGAAATCTCGGCCTGATAGCTGTTCAGTGTTTGAAACTGTGACAAATTGCTGGGCACTTTGTAGTAAAGTATAGCTTACGCAATAGCTTTTCGGGATATTTATGTTGCCTGCTTTCTCGCTAGCGCGAAATGTGCGGTCTATTGAATACATGTTCAAATAGGCTCCATTAACTGCCAGATTGTCAAGTAAACTTGAGAGATATTTCATACGAAAATTGACCGGAAACTGTATTTCCCGCATTGATGTAAAAGTATAGAAATTATTAGGCGTCGTAGATGTATCTTAGGGTAGGCCGCATTGTTGAGCGATTTTCAAGATATGTGAGCAGCGAACTGGCGAATTAAGTCCCAGTCTATTTTCTGTCTTTTTCTCTGTGTTGCTGTGTGTGTGTGTTTTAGCGAGTCATTTCTTTCCATATAAATTAGGGTATTATTTACTTTAATTCAAAAAAGGGTCTTGATTGGTGAACTACTATTCCTGTTTATCACATTCGTGTTATATAGTGTCACAAAAAGCCCTACGCAAGCCGAAATCATATGTTCGCTGGTGAACGCATTGCATGCTGAAATTTAAATGAGGCATCGCCAGCGGAAGAAATTGCATTTACAAGTTTTTTAGTATTCGTATAGTATATTCTAAAGGAGTTTCGAGAAAACTTCTAGTATTGTAAACGCAGTCTACTAAAATATAAATTTGAATTATTATTTTGCTGCGAGCCAGAAGCAAAATCCAAACTTTTGCGAAATATAAATTGTTATCGTCTAGTCAATTTGCACACCCAAGTTACGTGGTTTAGGTGCATTGCTCTCACGTTAATGAAGCTATATCAACTAGGAGTACAGTAATGCCATTTGGGTTCAAGTTCTGCTGTGTCAAAATTTAGTCATTATACCAGCTTCTGCATAATAAATTCACGAAAGATTACAACGCGTTTGGTTGATGTAACACTTCATCAAGAAATCATTGATCGTTTATCTGATTCTGTTCGGCCATCAGCGAAGTGGCATCCCGGATTACCGTTCTTCTCAACTTAATAACGCCTTCTGCTTAATACAGGTATTTTACACTTCAAGGATAACAAGCCGTGGATGACAAAGTAGAGTTCGTGTTACCCCGCCTCATGTCCTTTATAATTCTTTTTGTATAGCTTCTAATGAAGCTTCAGTATAGAGTGTACCGGGCTTTTAGTTTCAAAGTAACACCAAAGAGCACCAAATCTGCCAGTAAATGATTTCCCCTGTTTTCAGAGTCTAACACAGGGACCGATGGTATTCTCTATAATTTAGAGTCGTATGCAGTTTTGTATCAATACATAATTTATAATTATTAAGACTTTATTTGCTGCCCACAGCAGAAGAAGAATATTGTGCAGACAGTGTTCTGTTGTGCGCTGCATTTGAATCTTTCTTGGCGTGCGGATATTCGAAGATGTAATTGGAGACCAAGAGATTCAGAAGAAGGGATTCCTCTTGTAGTCTTTCGGCAAGACATTTGACTTGTTCTATTCAATAGCCTACCTTCAGAGGAGTTAGACAATGCACGCATACTCGAGGAAACGCCAGTGCGTCAAAGATGCCAAGAGCCCCGCCGGGGTGGCGCAGTGGTTACGGCGCTCGACTACTGTTCCCAAGGACGCGGGATCGAATCCCGGCCTCGGCGGCAGCTTTTCGATGGAGGCGAAAAGCAAGGCGCCCGTGTGCTGTGCGATGTCAGTGCCCGTTAAAGAACCCCAGGTGGTCAAAACTTCCGGAGTCCTCCACTACGGCGTCTCTCACAGCCTGAGTTGCTTTGGGACGTTAAACCCCGCAAACCAACCGACCAAAGATGCCAAGAAAATCACCGCGATTCCAAATGACTGGGTGCTGACGTATTTCACAGATATAACAGATAAAAACAGATATAACTAATTTTGAACACCTAAAAAATTTCGACGTTTAGCTTTGATTATTTGTGTATGTATATTGTGTGCTACTAGCTGTATATTTGGTCTCTTCGTGATCCGAAGGGATCATGAAGGGACGAAGACGACTGGTGCTCTTGACTGGGCCATTTCCAAAGTTGATGCCTTCCGCAGTCGAACGGGGTGAGGCAGCAGACAGTGTTCGGGCTGCAGGACTTGGAGTCGACGGCTGGCTCGCTGACCTGTAGGCTGGTCTTCAAGGGTGACAGGAACAAGGCTTATGTCTTCGCTTGAAGCATCAAGGGAAGCACCTCCACCACATGTCACGTGGTGGTGACCAGGGTCGATGACACAAATGAATACACAGGCTTGGTGGTACTGAAATGAACTCTTTATTGGGCTGACTTGCGCCCGCAAAAGAACTAAGCAACTCGGCGGCGGCGATAGCAACAAACGTGCTGGTCGATCGTCGAACGAAGAATTCCCGTCACACTCGTCAACGCTCAATTTAAAAGCTGCACAGAACAATCTAGATAACGTCGCAAACAGCTACCAGTACGGGCTGAAACATTGTGGAAAGGCACCCGAGTGGCCGGAACCTTCGAGATAGATCTCGGTGCATCTTGCGCTACAACGAAACTGATAAAGGCGTGACTCGGGACAGCGAGCAATAACAAACAAAGATTACGGAACTGATACGCGTCCAGAATCACTGTGAGAAGCCTGTATGCCGGCTGCTGTTAAAAAACAACAAATACAGTTTTGAGGGTTTCGCAGCAATA